>NW_017275207.1:5635139-5788889 GCF_001594065.2 Cyphomyrmex costatus
CCCCCCCCCCCCCCGTATGATTTTATTAATCGAAAGAGAATTTTTCTGCGAGACTCATTGTTAGTTAAACTCGCGAGATGGTTGGAGATTGAATCCGACCGACGAAATAGGATGTGTTTTTGGCGTGTATGCCAATAACTCCAAGCAAAATAACTTGCGCGTGCACGTCCGATATGCATCCAATAACAATTTTATCCTCATCGACTCTTCTCTCGGATGAGTACATGCATAAAACATTCACGCTATAAATCCTCGTGTACAAATCGAACAAATCCTACCCGCGATGCATATATTTGATATTTAATGCTTTACCTACGTCAGCAATCGGCTGTTTTCCACGGCACTCGAAACGCACATTAACGTAATCATTAAATTTATAATGACAGTTTTACGATTCCTATTAGCTATACAATAAAAATAATTACGGCATGCCTAAATGGCTATATTGAAGTGGATGTTTAATATTTTTCACTCGGATGATAACATAATTAATTAAACGAACGTAAAGTTAATTAAAGATTTTCAATGCATATCGTAACTAAAACAACGCGAAAATACATTTACCGGACGTAACGTGGATTCAATCAACCGGTTAAATTGTTGTTCGTTGAGAAATAAAAATGGTAACTTTCTTGTTACAATTACTTGCAATATTGACGTATTTGTTAAATATGCTGCTTGAATGATAAATTATATTTAGCACGCTGCAAATTACTCGTATCCGATTAGACTATGAGATAAACCCAAACAATCTATGCACACGTACGCCGTTGCGTGTAATGTAATTATCGATAACTAGGATAGCAAATCAGAGCACGTTCCATGTTGCTTGCAGACCGAAATGGAAAATACCCACCGCATTTCGTACGCATCGTCAAACGACCGCCTCCGTACTTCGCCCTCGTGCTCAACGGGACCTGTCTAACGTCGTCCAACCCCGGAAGTCGTTCTTCAGGGAATTTGACAGCGAGCAAGAAAGATGTAATTTAGTTTTTGGCCGTATTACGACGGGGGATAACGTGACACGAGAACGGGACATCGAGGGTCGAATTGACGTGACCGTTGACATGCCGTCGATGTCGGAAGCGTAAAACGCGGCGTGTCCACCCGCCCTGAAGATGCTGGTGGATGACTGCGGAAGCGGGATGGGGTGGACTACGGCTAGCGTGCGCGGCGGTTGGTCCACCCCGGGAGGATGCAGAAATTCGGCCATGAGCTTCGGCGGCAGCGTGCCGTCCTTGCACCCAACCGGTTCGATAAGATCGTTGCGCTCGCAACACTCCATGCAGGTGAGGCTGTGTTGAAGCCGTCTGTTATTACGCGCGATTACATCATGATCGATCGGGGCACCGAAAATTTTGCAAAGATTATATACTCGTTTGTCGCGGATCATAATTAATCGCGAAGCGTGTCGTATAATCTTTTCATCCATTTTCACGTGGAAGGCACGATTTTGCTCAGGTATTTAAAAATTTAGCTAGATACAGATCTGAAAATAAATTTTATTGGATTATCAAAACAATTATGTAGGAATAATTACGCTTAAACTGGTTGTCAAAATGTGGAAATGAAAAAATAAATGTGGAGATATAAGAGGATAATAGGGATATAACGTAGAATAATAAAAAGAGAGCATTTTATCGATCTACACACATATTATTAAATGCGATATATGAGAAAACCAATTTATTACGACTGCAAAGGAAATAATTCATACACGAAAAGAACGGTTTTGCTGAAGTATCTAAAAATTCAACTAGATACAGATCTGAGACTAAATTTTATTGGTAGAATATTCAAATTGATTACTAGGTGCCACAATTTTTTGCAACATTGTTTATGACGGTTAAGTTTTCTGTATAACTATTTTGATGATTCAATAAAATTATTTTTAAATCTGTATATCTATCTGAATTTTTAAATACTTTAGCAAAATCGTTCGTTCCGTGCAGAAAAGAAATATAGAAAGACATAGGTTTAAAAAACGTTGGTTACAAATCATTTAATTTTAAACAATATTCACGTAAATAATACTTTGGGATTTTTAATTTACAATTTAAAAATACGTCTTGAAATACGCCTTATGTGTGTGTGTGTGGTATTTTTCATTTTGAGAATAAAATCTGTTTTTTGCTTATGAAGATAATAAATCATTTTTAAACTTAATATTCTGTTTCTAAAACGACGTTATAAATTCAGCTTATGACATTTACACGATAAAATTTTTATATACAATACTGGTAGATTGTTATTAATAACTTGAGAAATAATCTTGCGCAATATTGCATAATAACATCAGCGCGGAGTAATATTTCGAAGTAATAATAATAAACATGGCCATTGTCTACGTGAAAACCATTACATTGTGCTCCCCGTCCCTTCCACGCTCAAGTGAGTTGAAAATTCATCTTGTTTGCAGGCTCCGCCCGAGACACCACGAAGATGCATACATTGTCATCCGGTACATGTTCCCAGCACCCCCAATAATTACATGCAACATCCCTTGCAGTACTATACGCCGACTCATTGTATGGAGGGTCAAAATGGCACGTACACGCCCGCGCCGCACCGTGGAAGTTCGTATCACGGCGGTGAGTTTACTTTTCAGTTAGTCAAATATATTCCAATCGTATATCCTGAATACCAATTGCGCGAAATAATTCAAGAATTACCGTCCGTAATCTTACAATTAATATTATTCTCACTAAATTTTAATTCGCTACATACCGCGGGATATATTATTCCGTTTGTACGGAAGCAATATTCAAGTTGTGCCAATATTCAGATGTTTAATTGAATTTACTTTAATTAAATGAACTGAATTAATTCGAGCGAATCTGAAGTTATGTAGCACGTTCAACCAGAATTTATAATAATGTCACAATTCGTGCGCCGTATATCTAATTTCTTGCAGAAATTCATATTACATGTAAATTGATAGTCAGGAAAAAAATTATGCGATTTTTTTTGCCAATTTTTGTATAGAGATTTTTAGAAAATATTTTTCTTATGAAGTAATATGTTTAGAGAATATATACATACATATATCAAGATTACTTTAGGTAACAGCTTTTAGCAAGTCTGATTTTTACTTATACATATGTATACATACGTTAGGTCTTTTACATGTAAAAGACATCGATATACTTTGAAAATTTTTAATTTTTGTTCCTCGCGAATATTAATTGTCTCTTTTATCTTTGCATGAAGAGTGAAAACAAAGGAAGTAGGACAAAATCAAAAGCTTACCACGGGATATGGTAAAATAAGAATCAATTCCACTTAACTCTGTCGAAGAGATATCTTAAAATTTTGTACTTGATGTATCGTTGAAAACAGTGTCTATCAAAAATATAGGTCAATCATTGGTATTCAATCTCGACTGACAAAGGTGAATCCGAATAGCAGTCGGAATTGTAGTTTTGGCCTTATTTCTTTTATATGAGAGAGAATCAATAATTTCACATCTATCGTAATAAACACAAAAGAAGAACTCGGTATTCTTTGATTTATATATTTGTTATTATTCAAATTATAAAATGTACAGAAAGTATCGATGTTTAAAGTAAATGTACCAGTTAACGGACAGTTAGTGGACATGCATGACCCAATTCGTTAGATAAAATGATAAAACATTTCAAATATTAAGTTTTAAATGATATGTATATGATTCTCAATAAATTCATTATTAGATTTTGATAAACAACAAATTTATTTAGATCCATTCATACTACTAACTGGTACATTTTTTTTTAAATTTCTTTAAAATTATGACAGCATACTATAAATGACGCAATGGAGAAAATGTTATTGACAGTGTTTTCTTATTATTACGTAACTTCGATAACGTGATGAAGATTGCGAAAATTTTGTAAAGTTTAATCGGAAATAGAAATATCCACCAAGCTGAAATTACTTACGTTCGAAGCGAGTATAAAACGTCTTTTTTTTTATATGTCGAAGCCTCTTGCGTATATTTACTTTGAAGCAATCATTGCACACTCTCCATGCTCCTCGAAGCGGTATTTTAGATATTTCGTTTAGATCGTGCAGCGGAAATGCGACCGTGATTTCACTAAGGATGCGGCACGTTCGCAAGAAATGTGAATTTCTTGCGAACGTGCCGCTCTTTTTCCGGCATCAAGAGGGCATACCCTCGTATAACTCGTCCCATGGCAATTTCGTCCTCGGTGCCATCCTCAACCATTTCTATGTCTCGCGTCATTTTCGGCAAAATACTTACTGTCGCTCGTCCCTTTTTCCTGTCTTCCCTCTGACGCGTTAGGAACGCGTGTTCCTCACTACGCGCTCCTTTCATACCCTATTTTCATTACGTAATGAAGAATATTTCATTCTCGTTGATTTACTACCTGAAGGGGAATGTGCAACGCGCCTCTCGTTATCGGTAAAGACAACGGTAACGGTAATGACTACGACAACGACGACAATAATGCTAGCACCCCCGTGGCACAATAATCTCCTCCGAATGGTTTTACATACTGAACATTAATAAGCGCAACAGAGCTCGCGTAGAAACTTATCCACTTACGGACATGTTCTCGAAATTGAATTGCATTGGTGAACGCAGTTTTACTCATACTGACACGGTGGTACGATAATTTACAACTGATGCCAAACTGTTATATAATACGTGAACAACTCGCGGATAAATTAGAAACTGAGACATTTGGAAACCCAGTTTTAATTACGTTTCGTATAAAACGAAACGTAAAATCAAGTAACACGTACGAACAACTACCAAATGTAGAGAGACGTATTTCCCCAGAAAAGTTATTGAGGAAAAAATTTTAACGCGAAAAAGAGCGGTGTTTGATTTTAATATATATGTGAATTCCAGAGAAGGACAAAATGAAAGCCAAGTGGGGAAAATATTATCAATCTTTTATATCGAGCTCAAACTAATCAAACAAAAAAATTTAATTAATGATACTTGATGAAAACTGCTCCACTATAAGACTTGCAAATTTCAATAACGACAGCACTCTCGAATTCGCTTTTTGCCAGGGTGATATGCGTGGCGACACAAAACCCAAAGGTGTTTTAACATTTAACCCCGCGCTAATGGAAAAGTTTGTGCTCGCATACGCAACACAACCATACCCATACATTTAATTAGGTATCTTCCCTCGTGATCAGAAGCTGACTCTGAATTCATGACTTTTAACAAGTAAGGTCGCATCTATTTCACGATCTCCAACCTTTCTTCCTTCCTTCGTAACCCGCTCTTTGACTTCGCGCCCAACGCTTTTTTTCAACCTAACGGAGACTTCTTCGTTCCTTTCAAAGGTGCATTTATCTGACTCTCATCTCTCCACTTCCTTCCTTCCTTTCTATCGTCTCTCACGTCGTTTCTTTCAACTAGTTTCTTGCCCATCTCGCACCCTGTCTCATGCAAACGACGACGCCAATGCCATCCGCAGGTGTCGTCGTCGCGGTCACTGAACAGCCGTTCCCATTATGCGGGAGTTCAATGTCTTCACATAATGTATTTTAGGGATTAAAGTGTTTGAATGTAACGAACCCATTTCCGATAACCGAATAGCGCAACATATGTCCATATTGTTCGATATGGACCAACTACGGTTCCTCGACAAGTTACATTTAAGAACGCTCTCTTGCTTCTACGTTTTTATTTAATTCCAAGTAAAAAATCAGATGTTTCACGATTAATTTACGATTTCTTTCAGACACTCGTCTACGTTACATGGATGATGAAACCATAGGTGGTAATACGAATTGGATCTTGGGCGATCTACGTAGTCTGCATCGTTGTGTACCCACACTTCGCCGTACAGGTATATTTTTCTCCATTTATCCCCCTCTCCCCTCTTTTACAAAATTATATATTTGAATATTCACTGAATACAATTACCTATATTATCTACAATATATATCGTTCCTTATTCTTCCTTTTTTGTCTGCACTTTTTATACGTAATATAACTTCAATAAATTATTTACACAATAAATATGATTTTTAAATAAATAAATAAATACTACATAAATATATTAGCGATAATATAATAGTAAATATTAATATATTATAAATGTAAAAATTAATAAAATGTTAGACTATACAAAATAATATAAAAATATTACTTTTTTTTACACACAAAGTCTCTATTACAAGTTACGAAACTAATTGTAAGTCACTCTACAAGTTTCTCATTCATATATCAGAGATTTCTTGTCAAGAGTGCAAAATGTCAAATCCGTCCTTGTCACGAGATATTCTATCATTGACGGTATCCGAATGCGATTTTGCGATTTATCTTTGAATTATAAAGAGGATAATCTTTTCTATCAGGGATAGACGTCACCGGTATGCGGGCGCATTTCTATCCAGAGGGTGGATGGGGCTGGCTGGTTTGCGCCGCCGGTTTTCTCGCCCTGTTGCTCACCACCGGGATGCAGCTCGCTTTCGGATTACTTCATCTTTACGCCGCACGACATCTTGGTGAGGTCCACTTGATGGACATAGGTACGTAAAATGTATCGCTTTATTATTTTTTCAACAAAATGTACAAAAATTGTTCGAATACCTCGACGTACTTAGAATCGCAGAATATTCCATTGTCGAGTGATAAACAACTCGTTAAGAAAAATGTCAGCTATTTTAGTTACAAAATATCAAAATATTACGTTAGTAAATATCACTTCTGAAAATATCTAGCTCTCATCCCTTCAATGCATCGATTTTCAATATAATCTCGTCATTTATCGAAGGGTTATAGTATAATTGATAATACCAATGTGTCGAGACGTTATATATTTTTCTCTTACAAACAATTTTAATTCTAAAATAAATAACGTATCGTGTATAGATTTTCGACGTAACGAACAGGAGCGAATTTTACCGCGAATAATTTTTGTTTTCAAGCGATCGTGAAAAAACCGTTATTTATCGAATTAGATTCAGATTTGCGGATTCAGTTCTATTTCCGCGTACTTCCGCAAAACGAAACGCATTCCGGTGCTCGCAACGGTTCCACTTTTGCACTCATTAATATTCCACCTTCTCACCAGATTACTTTACATACATATGCACGTACCGATATATTGCCTGCATGTGAAGAGTGCGCCGGCTGTTTTCTGCTAGATGCATATTGCCCCGCGCAGTTTCCGAACCTTAATCGCGTATATTAAAGTTTTATTTCTTAGGATAGCGACAGCGCGTTTTTACAGCACGTTGAAGCAACAAATTACGATGTGACTTCACGTTTCCCTAAAGTTTTTCACGTTTCCTCACGTAATTCGCGCGTTTTTTCTACAATTAGCAATTAGAACAAATAAATAATAGCAAATTGGTTGCAGCATTTCATTTATCGAACACAATTTTAATTCGACGTGTTTTCTGGACTAAAAGTAAATTCGAAGCATTTGTCTTCCGCTTTCAACATCGCAAATTGGATTTCAGACGAAAGTTTCACCAAGCGAAGACTACGTGATTAATTGAAAAATAAATAATCCCATTAGTTCTTTTGCACTTTTGATATTTTATTTTTCAGCTAAATCATTTAACGTTAAACGGCCAACTATACTCTTCGCATCTTTTGAACTCCCTATTTGCGTTGTTGCCAATTATGGAAACTATTACGTAATGAAATAAAACGCAGACATATTTCACATTTAAAAGAGCAATTCAAAGAGAACAATGAATATTTATCTAATTGAGAGTTGATACGATTTTGTGGCTCCAGAACCATATATTTTAATTTATATCTATATTTAACTGTATTGAACACGACAATAAACGCACACATTTGCGGGAATTTAATTCTATTTATTCATAATGTATTTTCGTGCTTTTCGAAAATATATTTTTTAATTTACGCCACAAGAAAATCGTATTATTCCTTTTTATCATACCGGCGTTTGCCATCAAGTTGACGTCACAGTTTCCGTGAATTTATATGTCGCGGCTAAATATGTCTTTTAAAAATTTACAATTCACCAATCGCGATTCAATCAACACGTTATCGACCGTAAAGGATTACTCTGATAATACAAATTGATTGCTGATACAAAATTTACAAAGTTTCGCAAATGAATCTCCTGGTCTATAAAAATTCATTTTGTCAACTCGATATAAAAATGATAATTTGGAATCGTGTTATTCTTTACTAGTTGTTTATTGCAGAACAGCGTATATTTTGCTGGTATGACGTAGCGGAGCTGTTAAATTATTTCGACGTGAATCTCTCGTCAGACATTTTAGACTTCCCCTTTTGTTCCAACCGATTCTGCGCTCAACTTTAGAAAAGGCTTTGCCACAATGACAATGCTGCGTGTAACGCTAAATATTGCATTAATATTTATGCGCGTGCATAAATTCGCTTCGAAGATTACACAAGGGAGATCTTATTTGCTATAGAATAGTATAGAGCATCATAATTCCAGCCACGATGCTTTCTATTTCAAAAATTCGTGTTATCTCGGATAGCTGAGTCTATTATACATACTTTCATTTTATATACGGACGATGGACATTTTAAGATACGCAAAACAATGGGAAGATCCATTTCTCTCGACTAACATCGCAGAATAAAATAATTTTTTATCATAATAATATTGCAAACAATATCATAATAATATTACAACAATAATGTTAAGAAAAGGATACTATATATATGTATATGATACAATACGATAATTAAGTGTATGTAACTTAATTATCGTATATTTATATTTTATAGAATTAGTGTCAAAGTTTTCTTGTCTTTCCGCATCACTTACATTCGCTATTATACTATTTATTCCTTCGCTTATAATTATATTCTACTTTGTGCAATGATTAAGGTATTATTAACGGCCGGAACCGAAAATGGAAGAAATGGATCTTGCTTATTGAGTTCTCCCGCGGCTTCAAGTAGCCCGCGAATCTGTAGTCTGCCCTACGAGCAAAATGAGGAGTTAATCTCGTTATTGCGACTTATTTTCCTAACCAGTGGAGTGTTAAGTACCGCTTAATTTCCACATTATTCGATTAAAGGTTAAACGGCAAACTGTATTGCGAGCTGAGCTCGAGCATGATGTACATATATACTGTGGGTATAAAATAAAAGTGAAAGGTCTTTCCTCTTGACATGACATTTTCCCGACCTTAAAGTGATTAAAGTAAAGAGTTTTACATATCGATCGCGCGCCCGAAGAGTTTCCTCTTCCTGGTTTTTGAGGAGATAACGTGTACAAAAAAATATACCAAATATAAAACAGAGGAAAACGGTAGTATGTAAATTGCGAGCGCGTGTTGGTTAATTAATTATTTTGTTATTAATTATTAACAGTTAGTTTAATTACTTTGTAGCTTTAATTATTCAAAATATTATCGAAGCCCGAAGTGACAATAAAGCCGATATTGTCTTTGGGAACGTTAAGCTGCTACGAGAGAGAACACTAAAAAAAGGAGAACGAGCGCCTATTTATTAGCCTCAAGTTACAGTTAACTTTTTATAGCGCCTATCTGCATATATGTATAAAATTATAAGGATGCGATAAAAAAGCATACATAAAATGTACGGGCGTTTATATCGGCTACAAAGATAATAAATAAAGGTCATTGCGCAAAGTATAGAATAATCAATCGGGACAATTGACGTAATAGTAATGTCAGACCCTACTTAAATTAACCCTTCCTTTATCGAGCTGTCTGCACGTGTCGAGATAAAAATAGATACGCCGCCGTACAGCTACTAGTCTCGTAATCTCGCACTAACAATAAAGCGATCTTTAAACGGAACGGCGGAAACGTACGTTTGAATACTCAATTTTGAGAATTGAATGTTCATGGATTATTTTCACCGTTTCTCGATAGAGAAAATAGACGTTTGACTGCTTGCTAGAACCGCGTGTAACGTTTCGCCGAGAAGAGTATATCTCAAGGAAGAGAAAATATTGAAAAAGAAAATACCTTTTGGCGAAAGGATTTAAACTTCACCGTCCGAAGTCGTCAACCGCTTACATTCCCGACGTGCGGTACGCGCGAGCCGAACTTATACGTGACGCGCGGGTCCTGGGTCGGTGAATGAAATCGTGGAACAAAACTTGTCAAACTTTTAGCCCGATCTTGACACCCAGAGGCAAGAGTTTCTGGTCGCGAGAACAGGATCGTTTTCAGAGATCCGGAACTGCTCTCATTTTCACTCATTCGTACTTTTCGAGGAGCGAGAAATCTCTCGCACGAATTGTGAAGCGCACTAAAACAGTCGGGAAAATCAAGTTCATTGTAAATTTTCGACGTCGCGGAATATTCTCCGCGTCTCGTATTCTTTAACGACAGGTCGATCTCGAGAAATCCGTTAAACCGATCAATAAACCAATACATATTATCTGTTAGCTATCGCCACTTACCGTTGACATGAAAAATACCTTAACTCCCGTCACACGTCGTCTTGCTAATACCCGACGTCTCGACAATTCCTCAATATTTGTTCGCGTTCGGTATAACGTTCGCCGGAGCACAATGACAATAGAATGTATTGATCGTCCTGGAGTACCTTTAGGCTACGTTCTCGGGCACGTAGCTCTGACGATGGGAGCCAACTCCGTGCATAAACTCGTGCCGTATCCGTCTTTGTACGTTTGCAGGATACGAAGGTGTTATTTGTCGATCGACCTCGGCGCGACTCCTGCACTGTGACTCGAACGAATCGAAGGGAAATCCCAGGACACTTGCGGTCCCAGGATATCTCTGGGTGGTATATTTCAATCGACGGTACGAACGAGCCGCTGTCCGCGAGCCGCGTCCCACGAGTCTCTCGCTAAAGTACGATTAACGTGCCATGGCACGCTCCCATCGCCCGCGGCAGGTGATTTCGCCTCTTCCGTTTTACTTCGGATCCCACAGTAAAACAGCGAACTCCGAAGGCGACAGCGCGACGGGGGAAGCGAGCGCCGTCAAAAGTGTTTCCGTTCAGACGGCAAACAGGAAGAGAATCGAAGAAACATCTATGTAGAAAGCATCCGGATTATTTAGATTTATTGTGCGACACCTGCATGCCTGACAGAAACACGAATACGATACGAATTCTAAAGATTTTCTCGTCTTGTGTTCGTGGAAAAATTCGAAAAAGTGTTGGAGCCACGAAATTACGGAGTCACTCAGTCTAATGAAATTATTCCGTGACTAATGAGAGGTTGAATAATAATGAAGATTAGTAAACGATTCTATCATTCTCGCGTGAATTTGTTCGCAAAATATTACCGTGATAACAATTATTAGTGTTTAATATTTTTAATTATTTTTCATTTTATTGCTACTTTTCTTAATAATTACAATAGTTTCAATTTCTTATGCACGTGATTGATTACCTTCAGAAATCCAGAAATCTCAGTAATCTGAACACGTCGCTGTGACGTTGTATTAACTGGTTAGGATTACGGACTGTATCTACAGAAAGCCGGCGTATAGAAAAGCGATGCTGTCAGTAGTAAAGTCTTGATTTCACCAATCTTCTTCGAAGCAGATTACGTCCATTAAATGCCCTCTCGAATTCAGTTCCGATTGCGTCGACGTTCATTAACGATCGTCAATCAAGTGCGGATGTTAAGGAAATTCAAGTGCGCCATTAAACAATCGTTTATCGAGAGACCCGTCTTGTCTCTCATTAAAACGTTATTTTAAAAATGCCGCTCTTTTTCGTTTTCAAGTTATTAGACATGGAATATCGAGGGAATATGAGCTGTTTACAAAGAATTATGATTTCTGCTATGTAGAGATATATTTACAAAGTATCTTTATAGATAGAGAAGGGACTTACTTTTTTTTTTCTACTTGCAGTATCATTGCGAAAATAACACTTTCGTTCTTTTTATCTATGCTTTCTCAGACTTCTCTAACAGGTTTCTTTCATTTTTCCTTCTTCCTCGTCATTACTTGTTTTATTTTAAGTGCAGCTACTGCAATAAGGTGCACGTAAAAGAATAGACCTCCATCACGCAGTTGGCAAATGGATTCCTCAATTTTTGAGATATTTTTCGTAGCAAACAACTTCGTTAACTTGAATTATATCGTACCTCGTATACTTTTTTCGTACATGTGTACCATATATTCAGCTAAATGTTTAATTTCTGCGGGGAAACGAGTCATCGTATGTAATAGCCGATAAAAACACAGAAGAACATAAAACGTAAGACTTAAGCAGTAAGCGAATTGACCAATCACAATATAGAAATTATGTAAGATCATAAATGAGCAGTTGCAAATCCGATTTTTACTGCTTAAGTCTTACATCTTAAGTCTTCTTATATTAATCGTAAATATAAAAAATACCATACTATAACTAGTACTAAAAAGTACTACACAATATATTAAGCCTTAAGATATTATATGAAACATAGGAGAGAAAATCAAGAATCATCAGATATAGATTTTCAAACTTCTCTGTTTTATGGTTTCATCACTTGAAAAAAAAAAAACAATGAAAATGAAGATTTGTAGCTACATTACGATGGAGAGTTCAACATGTACAGAATTGTTTAAAGTTTCACGCGGTATCCCCACCAAATATAGCGTGCCACAGCAGTTTAGAATTAATGCTGCATTTCGCGGAACGATATCGAACTTTGTGTCGATTTACTTGCTCTCTTGAACGACAACGTCAAGCTTGCTCAGAACTACCGATATACACAGCGTCACCTTTAGGGGTGGAAAATTGCTCATCTCCTGTTTGGAAGCGAGTTGCGCCAACAACGCCACTTTCAAGTAAGAGAGAGAAAGCACTGGAGTAGGAAAGAGAGAATTAGAGGGAGACCTGAGTAAGAAGACTAGAGAGCACTAAAATGGAGCGAGAAACGCGAATGAAGATAGAGGTTTTCGGTAGAAGATGTTTCATTAGCGCCACACGTAACGAAGAAACCAGTCGGAAAGGGTGCTATTCAGAATGTTATTTAGCAGAAAGAATGCTATTTCAATTCAGTTTCCTGGACAATGAAATTTTTCATTTTTAAAATAAAGTACTTGCTTATCTTATTTGCGCATAACAATAAGTTTGTCTTACATTACAATAATCAGTAGATATATGTTTATCGTGCAAATAATGGAAAAATTATGTTTCATATACGTATATTAAAAAACAATTGTTTATAAAGCAGGTAAATAACAATTTCGCAAACATTTTTTTAATTCTGGACTTTAAATACTTTTTTGTTGATTTGCTTTTAGGCGTTTTGCTATTTGTCTTTCGTCATAAATTATAAATTATCGTAAATTTGCTATTTACTAGCTTTACATTTTTACAATATCGAAATTCTGTCTCATGATTTACAGAACATTATTTATTATTAGGCAACCTAATAACGCTTCTTATCATTTCAACTTCAAGAGTCTTAACGTTTTATAATAAACATGAATAACCTAATCTTCATTAAAACGATTTAATATCTTTATTGTTATGATGTCGAATACTTACCATTCAGAAATTATAAAAAAACTCTTATTAATTTGCACAGCGTATAATTACAGCCAAATACGTATATTTTTAAAAGGATCGATGTACACATAATTTGCACATACGAATACTTATTGCGCTACAAAATTAAAAATTATAATTATATTTACGTGTTAACGTTTCTTGATTAATAATATATATAAATTCATAGATGAAAGAGTTCTTATCTGTGAATATAATTTTTTTAGATATCTTATAAATAATTTATAAACAAAAAAGATAAGGAAGGTGAAAGAGAAAGAGAGAGAGAGAAAGCAAAAGAAGAAGGGAAGAAAGGATGTTTGCCAGAAAGGTATAAATATTTGTGCAAAGTCATGGCTTCAATTATTCGCCAGGTATTATATCCTATACGGCAGCTTGTTTTCACTTTACCCTTGTTTTCGTTAGAACAGCTTTCGTTCTCCTAGTTGTCGAGATCGATGCCGACATTCCCAAAGGAGTGACAGATACGATATCATCAAGAAAACGTATTCGCCTAGCTAAACAACCGAGAGCTCTCGCGATGTGTCCCTTTTCGGTGATCTGTTTTCCCAACCGGTGTCTGTAGCTCGACGGCCGATTGGGGGTACAATGGAAGTCGCTATATAAGCCGGAAAGGCAGCCGAAGCTTCAGGGATTTCTTTCCTATGTGATATACTGAGCGTGAAGATGCACTACCGCGTGCTGATGCACGTAGAAAGCCCCATCGCGTCGCTAGGATATATGCTGCAACCAGATAGACCTAGTTTCGCAAAAGTTATCCTCCTTCGTCAAAGTTAGAGGCTTGAGCCCGCCGACGCCTGTCGTAAAGCGCCTCTCAGATCATCAATATTTACTGTCGACCGAAGTATTGACAATGCATCTCAGTAATTAGCGCCGAAGCGGCGCACAACGAGGCGTACGAACGACGGACGTCTGTTGTCAATATCTTCAGTTCACGCCGAATTGCTGTGATAAGGCTTTATGTTGCCGATGAAGCTTTACGTTACTCCAAAGGAGAAGGCTGCCAGAGCAATGACAAGCCCTCTCCACCATTAATGCGAAAATTCGCAAACGATGATTTGCTGAATTTACATCATGTATCCGAGTGAAAAATTGTTTCACGATTTTAACGAAACTGTTTTGCTGAATTCGTATTTGAGTTTAAAAATTACGAGGTTTTGATTTTCGGTACTACGCAATTCGTAAAGTAGAAATAAAGCAAACATTTTTTTTGTTAATTCGAGAAATTATACAAAAATTAACGAATTTATATAGGTTTAGTTATTTTCAATTGAGATATTGAAATTTTAGTATTAAAATAAAAATTGTATTTATAAAATTTGTTCGTGCGAGACATCTATAACGGAAAATATGTCTGACGTACTATATATATTTTATCGAATGTATTTACTGGAGTATTTAGAATTTATGAACTGTGTAAACATTCTGTTTTATATTTATTATACCACTTTGTAACTGTTGTTTGCAAGAACCCCCGGAGATATATGCCTTTAGGCGCTGCAAAGTTATTATTACAAACATATTGAAAATAAATATCGATCGCTTAAGGGAAATTGGATAACCATTCTTCCCCTTCTCTTTCGCTCTCTTGCGGGACATCCGTTACCAAACTCTATATTTTCATCTCGAAAATTTCAAAACTTTTATTCGACGAGTTTGCATTTCCTCCGGCAAATTTAATTTCCACTTTCTCCGAGTATCGCGGAAATATTATCGATTTTTAATTTGTCCAGTGAAATTTCAGAAGTTTATCTCCGATTGAACTGCCAATTATTGTTTGTGTTGTAGTAACTTTTGCAATCACATACACGTATACAGCTTTTAGTTTTAGATTGTACACCGCTTCGTTTTCAATTTAAGTTTTAATTTAGGGAACTTCTTATTGCATTCTTCTAAAGGTAAAGTCTAACCTAAATGAATCTCATTATCATTAATTTAGTTCAGTCACTCGTTTAACTAGGATTTTATTACCACTTAGAACTCTGGGAGAATATATATGGCGAAATTTTAAGCGCAGGAAAAGTAGACCCTTTCCTCAAAACTTCGTACAGAAGCGTCAAATGCTTCTTGATTACTCGCCGACAAGTGAATGGGTATTTTAAACCTACGCAAAGATATATGTACGTCACGCAACGTACCGCAACTGCATTTACGTTCCAAGTTCGCTCTTCCGATTTGATTAACCGAGCTAGCATTAAGTAGCATTACGTGTACGCGGGGGTGGGTATGATCGATGCGAACGTCATACTTTTTATTTTACAGAGCCGCGGGCGTGAAATTTATCACGTCGCTATCTCCGATAAAAATATCCGTATCTTTCATTCACCATAAATCAGATTGTAACACGCTCATCCATTCATAATTCATAAGAGATAGCTATTTTTATCTATTTGCTTTATGTTCTACGTTACATGGTCACGGAACTACGTAGCCAATTATGTATTAAATTAATTATTAATGCTTATTTTATAATTACAAGATCCTAGTGCTCCTCTGCAGAGCAGAACGATTTAATTAATTTATATAATTTCATTATATTTATCATTTTGAGATAAAACGCAAATCTACATAAAGAATAGCGGGAAGAGCGAGCAATGGAAATAACGAATGTCTAGTATTACACTGATTAAAAATATATTAATATTTTCGTATTAAATATATGTCTCAATAATTATTATACAAATTTATATTTTATTCCTATAAAAATGTTAATTCGAAAATGGATCGAGGTAGTGAAGATGACAAGTCAAAATGGAAAAAGAGTCGAATCATATTTTCATTTATAATAAGAAAAACTAACTTTAATTTTCATGAGGAAAACGTAAAACTTGATCATACGTATATATTAAATATGCTTCGAGGCACGGGATTTCCGTTCGAAGGTTTCTTTTTTAATATTTTCTCTCAAATAACGGAAAACATTCAAATTAATTTCCGAGAACAATCGAAATATAAGTAGTGGGTTTGCTTGTTTTTCGCAATAATGTTGTGAATACTAGTAAAATATATTGGTACTTTTACTTTGATAATGTAATCAAAAGATGCAAACTTGCGATTAGTTATTATAAGACAGTTATAAACAAAATATATCGCTCCCTTCGAAAGTGACACAAAAATTAAGTATTCTAGAATAGGGGAAACTTTATTTATTTGACGGAAAATTATTAACTAATCACATAATATCGGTTACTTTTGAAATAAGACAATTAAATAACTTGAAACAATTCTTTTCTTTAACATCTAATTGCTCGTCACTTTCTTTCACAACTTTCTAGCGCTCAATATATTAAATACTTTACTTATTTAACAAAGGTATATAAAATCATTGTAAAATTAAAATCTTTTTAAAACTAAGTGAAGAATAAGACAAGCCATTCTGCCATTTATTTGTGAAAGCTTTGTCTTGTTTAATGTCTTTAACTAACTAAGCACAAGCGAACTCGCGCAGACTTTTTAATTCGCGAAAAGTGATTCATCTTCCATCGTTTTGCATGCCAAAAAAGGAAAGCTTTTACAGTACTTTTTTTTACGAAAGTCCTCAAACATTTTTCTTATCTCGAATTGTCGACAATTAGTCATAGAGATAACGGGCAATTGCCTGAGAAGGCAACAATCGCCGCTGACGGAACGAAAGAGGAGCTGCGGGAATGGTAATTCGCAGCATCTTTTGAAATGGTCGGCGTAGAGAAATGATGTAACGTTAGACCAGCTCTTTATCGATGTCAAAATACATTGCTGGGTTATGCTGGGCGGTCGCTATTGCTGAAATATATTTCGCAGATGAAAGCAAGGATGCAGCTGGGAGCGCTTTTGCAAGAAGAGACGTCATTGAGCGCTGCAAGAGAAATACGTAATGACGGACGAGCATCGGGACAAGCGTGAACAAAAGATTTACGCTATCGTCCATCCGAGTTCCTTGTTATCTCTGTACGTCGAGACCGTTGTGAAAAGGCTCTTTTATTGTCGAGTACGTATTTAAAGTGTAATGTCATCGGTGAGTTTCGTGCGCCACTTTGAAAAATTATCCTGTCCCGTTCGATGACGCGTGTTCTCGTATATCATCGTAGCACAATAAAAGACATAAACTCTCCGATGTATACTGCCTTTTCAAATGCTTACGATTTATAATAGAAACGTTTGCGAAAAACGACCCCCCTTTCTCCAAAGAAGACAAACATGGACGAAAAGTGCTGTGGATACCGGAAGGATTTTATGTTCAGAAAATTCCAAGTTGACATATAGTTCATACTTCTGCTCATTTCATTCTAGATCATTTCTGCAACAGACAATCTTTCGATACAACTTGTATTGTACAACTACACTGTAAAAAGTGTCTGGTTATAGCCACCGAATGTTGAACGAAATAATTTCAATCAAATGTTTAGGTAATATAATTAAATATAATTTTACCTTTATAAATATTTAGTCGCATTACCGTTGATAATCCCGCTTGGTAATATTTACTAAATATAATATATATTTATGAAGGTAAAATTGGATGTGCTTCGTAAATTATTTCACTCAATATTTGGTTATAACCAGACTCTTTTTTTCAGTTTATCTGTACTGGTGAACTATTGTTCTGTTTTATTCGCGTTTTTTGTTTTGGAAAAATAATAGCCATATAGGACATAAAAAAAAAAGACAAACATTTTGCTTGTAAATCAATCTAGGTACAAAAAAGAGCTTTGCAAAATCCAATCCGTGAAATTCTAAGCGAGGGTTCATCGCTCCACTTAGTCGCACTTGTGCAAATAGCGCTAAAAGCATCCAGACTCATAAATTATTCGCATAAGAATGTCGAGCCGAAGTCGCTACCTGTTGAAGCTCTGCTCAACCAATATCCAGGTTCCTTCGAAAGCCTTTTTAAGTCGTAACGAAGTCGGACAATGCATATTCATTTCAGGATCGCTCCGTTTCTTTATCGATCCGACGATTTTATTTTTACTAGGATTACGTGCTCAGCTCAAAGATTAAATAGAACGCATAAATTACGCGCGGTGTTGAAAATGTATAAGGTATTCATGTTTTACTCGTAGAATCTTTCCTGTTCAATATGAAAATGCATGATGAACGTAGATCGATAAATCACGTTATTAAATAAATTACGATATGAATAAGTTAATTTTTTAATGAAAACAATAATTTTGTATGTGTTCTGTACATGAAAGAAAAAGGATTTTATTGAAATATTAAAAGACAAACAGATTTAAAAAAATATATATATATATACGCCCTATAGATAGGTCCATAGATCTCGGTATCGGCTGCACCAATGTTATTTGGACTGGTCGCAATCGAAAGATACCGAGATTTTATATAATAAGAGTGTTTTTAGATTTTTGATTGGGCTTTTAATTTCTGAGTAATTTTAATCTAAAATTTGTCGATGTCAAAACTCCTGATAAAGCTAGCGGTAGCGACACAAATTTGACAACGACATGAAGATATACATGATGACGTTCACGCGTCAAGCGATCATGTCATGCGGTTATGTCTTTATTGTATGCACTTGGCGTCGCGACGCTACCGCGTTACTTAATTTGAAAATAATTTTATTGGATCATCAGAATAATTATTTAGGGAACTAAATTTAAACATGACGAGAACAATGCTGCAAGAAGTGCTGATATTCCAACAACCAATATGAACATCCTATATATTATATAATTATTTTGATAATCGAACAAAATTATTCAGACGTGTATCTAGCTAAATTTTTAAATGTTTCGGAAAAATCGTCCTTTATGTATAATATATCTATTTTTAAAAGGAATAGAGAAAAATTCTTTGAAGCTATAACATTCTGTATATATATACACACACGTATATTATTTTCTTTTGCGTCGTTATTTAATGTATGATATGTTAATAAAAAGTATCAATTTAGTTTGTCTATCTTTAAGAGAGAAATGAAGCAAATTTTTTTTAAAACTGTAACATTTTGTATATCTTTTTATTCTTTGCATTGTCATAGTTGACGCATGGCATGTGAAGTCTTGGATATTCTTGAATTTATGTGCACGCGATTTGTGATTTCAAAATGTGCGAAACGTCAAGTCACGAAGTGTAACATTGCGTGTTTACGTCATTATCATATACGTAATTATTACGTATGTATATGCAGGCGTTTCATGTGTATGACAAGTGGTAATTTTCCTGACGCAACTTTTTTTTCGGAATGATGAGGAAATGTGAGTCTTTCTCTCTCGTTTCGAACATAATATCATGCCTTAAACGAATCCCAAAGGCATCGTTTTCTCAGATCTTTCCTGTACTTACTCAACGAAGATATGTTTACGTCTCTTTAGCAAAGTCGGCCGCTCATTTGCAAGTATATAGAATTTCTCGGAGAAAAATACATATCTAATTAGCAAGAGCTTGTTCTATTCATAACTTGCAACTGTAAAAATTATATGCAAAAGTCCTGTGTTTTTAAAATCAACTAATATTCGAATGTTTACGTATAAATAATTACGTATGAAAAATATTCAGGTCAAATTATCATAAAAACTGAAATTTAATTTAAACTCGATTAGATAAAAATATCAGAAATCTACGAAGTTCGACAGCGAAAGGTGTAACTGACAGGATCTCGTTTTTCAATTAATTACATCAAGTTTTATCTCGCTAACAATTTAATTTAAAGTTTTATTAATTACTTTTAATTAATTAGTCATGTTGTTATTTTAACAGCCAAATGAAATTTGTAAACAAACCATAAAACTTCAGTTTTTAATTACTGTGATTTAATCGCTATGAAATTTTTATCTTAAAAATATAATATTATTAAGTGATGCTTAAATTTTCGTTTAACTGTTAAAAAAAATGGTTTTTGTAATGAACGCGCGCGATACTAGTTCTCCGATATATATTTTAAGAAATTTCATTTAGTACAATACTTTTTTAATACAAAAATTTCCACTTATTCTTACGCTCGATTACTTTTTCTTATTGTTTTTTTTTTCTGAAACTTTGTTGGAATTGTTCACGTCTCTGTCTCCAAACATTTACTGAACACTCGAAGTTTTAGATAGGTTGGCAAATAGACAACTAGACAGGTACATATAGATAAATCGACAGAATTGAGCGAGCCGATAAAGCGATAGCAGCTTAACTTCCGCATCATATAAATGCGTTTCAGGTCGATTATTCATATCTGCCGAGTTTGAGAGCGAGATACGATTACGCGAGGCATTTGCGAGTCATACTGGGCTGGCGTTCGCGAGAAGTTGGCACGGTGATGTATATTTGTAAAAAGAAAGAGGTGTTCTTCGCGCGCCATTTCGCCATATAAAAGGGTTAAAAACGATGCTTTTACGAGATTACAGGAGACGTACGTCGATACGATTGACGTAGCCCCGTCCAATTTTAGCATTACAGAGAGATACAGCTATAGCGTGCTTTGACGTGATGCCGCATCAAATCGGGCGACGGTTTTCGTATTCCGTGTTGCGGCATTACAGCGTTCGCAGCGCGCAATGCATATCTTACGCCGTCTTCAGACATCAGAATTTTTATCCGCGACAGGGCGTGAAGTTTTGCATAAATCTTCACACGCGTCCGCGCGGATTACGATCCGAGAAGCCACGAATTGCCTTCTCTACTCCACGTCTTGTTTCCTCCTGCCGCAAGAGTGCACTACTCCGTACAATTAATCTTTCGTTCAATTAATTTATTTATTTTCTACAATAGAAGCTCCGTTTGTCATTTGCTGAAACATTTGAGGAAAGCACAGTGTTATCATATCGTCGTAAATAGTAATTAACGATTTAAGCGATCGTCGCAGAAAACTAATGTAATTTACGTTACAAAGATTTTATCAGTAATTGCGAAATCCGACACCAATGGGAGTAATTACGAAGAGTCGTACGATAAATCCGATGACTCTGTCGAAAACACAAAACCCTATACTAGGAAGCGAGAAGAGAATGTTTTTCTTGCTGTGTATGTATATGTGTGTGTGTGTGTGTGTGTGTGTGTGTGTGTGTGTGTGTGTGTGACGATAATGAGGTATAAATGGATTAACAAAAATGTCTGAATTTAAATAATGAAATAAATAGAATGCATAATAATATTAATACTTTTATTATAAAGTAAAATATAAATTGTGGTAAATAAATACAGATGTTCAGAAAATCTCAAGTGATGAAGCATTAATAATGATGCTATTTAATGCGAAAACAGAAAATATAAATATAGAAGCAGAAATAAAAAAAATAGACATGAGAACTTCTGAATTCCTTAGTTACAACTTAAACGTCTTAAAAATGTGTGTAAAACAGTTATAAACCTTATAAAAAATCGAAATAAAAAGTTGATAAAGTTGTAAATAAAAAATTAAACTCTATTATATATATATATATATATACTTGAACTTGACATTACTAATTTTTTAATCTTTATTTATTATTTTTTATAAAACTTTTTTACTCATTTTTTGCGTTTATTTGTTGTATTTTTTATTCGATTTAACATAAAGATAAAAGAGAGAGAGACATTGTATTTTCCCAATTAATTAATTTTGTATTTTTAACATAGTATGTATAAATTTCATTTTATATTAATATATCGTAACAATAAAAATGCTTTAAAATCATAAAAATTTGGTTTAATTCAATATTAACGTTTTATATGAGAAAATAAATATAACTGATATTTTAGTTCCAAAATTTACTAAATCCTTTTTCCATTCAAGTGAATTTTATTTTAGTGAAAAAAATTGTATTTTTGATGTTGTATACGTTTTGTTAACCAAATGAATGTTTTTCAATTTTTCGAAAAAAGCTTTTATTATCTGAATGACAAAAATTATACGATTTTTTGCTCGCCAAAAAGTTTCAAGTCAAGTTAACGACTTTTACCAATGGATAAATTATACTTATATTATTTAATATTATTATGCATATATAATACAATCGATAAAAAAGAAAGAGAGTAAAATAATAATGAATAGTAACGAGAAATAATAAACTATAATTCAATGTTTGTAAGAATGTATCGCAAATGTAGGTAACTTGGGATAGCATATACTTTTGTTTTTAGTCATAGTACCTATCCATGTTTCATTAAAATTTAAAATTTTAACTTTCTTTAGAGACTCATAGGTGGATACCACGATTGAATTTAATAAAAATACATACGCTGTCCCAAGTCATTTACATTTATGGTAATGATACAATTATAAAAAATATCTTTATCTTGGAATAATATATATCTTTTCAAGATCTTGTCTAAAAATTACCTGATATTCATACGAAAAAATTGAATCATTGCAAAAAAAAATTTAGAAGGCAAATAAATTGAAGATTTCAAGGACTCTTTTATATAATAATAATTAATACGTTAAGCAGGGCGAATAAGAGTCAAATTACAATTTAAAATCTAAATCTGATAATTTATTCTAATATTATATATTTATAAATTTAGAAGGCGAACGAATTTTTCTAAAAGAGCTTCGTAGTCTCGGACGTGTGGTGAAAAAAATGTCGAAACAACATTCGCGAGAAATTCGTATCTTCGGCAATTTTTCTACATCGAGCTCGGATCCGATCAGTGTTTGCGAAGCACGCTTTCCGCGAGTTACGAATGCGAGAGACTGTATTGGTAGAGGATGAAAAACACATGAAAAATTATTTTCGTCCATCCGCGCGAGTCTCGTCCATGGACCAAGCAAGAAGAGGCAACATTCCGGTTTGCCAGCGTTTCCTCGTTAGCACACACAAACGCGAAATCAATCAGCAAACGAACTCCATCCGTTGTTAGAGCTAGAAATCAGCCCAAATAAAACCGTCACGTTCCTCTAGAACAAGAGGTAGCGATATAATTGGGCCCACATTCAGAATCCTTTGCACCCCCTTCGGTTTCCACGATCGCGCTCTAAGGACGAGAGCAAGAGCAGTCTTGCATAACGCATAACGCATAATGCATAAGAAGATGAATCAGTTGAAGTCCTTCATTACCTCCCTTTCTGCGAAATAAAGGACTCGAATTGGTTGATCTTTTTTTTTTGTACTTTATCCATCATGCGTTATGCAAAGGTCTGTGCTCCGGTTTTACTAGTCCACCAAAGTGACTGTCGGATAAATGTTTCAGTGTGGGCGGGAGCATTGAGCGCCGCGATCTCTCGTGGTTCAGCACCGCTGGTTGTCGGTGCGTGTCGTCGTGGCAATACGAGGCTTACAGCGGTGATCGGTGGCCTTGTGCTGGCTCTGGCGTCGCTCTTCACCTCGTTCGCTGTCCAGATGCATCAAGTGCTCCTTAGGTGCGTAACACACACACACACACACACACACACACACACACACACACAGGACGGAGATGCCACTATCATCCGGGGAAAGTTATCGCGTTGCGTTAAAAATAATCGATGGAAAAAGACGAGAGTCGATTTTTTGTTCAATTTTTATGCAACTGTTTTATACGTAAGTGACGTTTAACCGCGAAAAAATTATCGCGACGGATGTCGCAGTAAAAATAATCGAAGGGTAGATGAGAGGCTTTTTCTGTTGAAAAACTTTTATGCGAGGGATGTAACATTAATAGCACGTTGAGTGAATTATTAAAGTTATTTTTACGGGAAAAATAAGTAATTATTTATACAAGCGTTTATTATGCTTTAAAATTTCTTTTTAGTTGCAAATTATGTAGTCAAATTAAAAGAAAATTAAAAAGAATATTGTATTTTATATAAAAAAAAAAAAAGAGGACATCTACATCGTTACGTGCAATTTTAGTTGATATTAATATGAGTGTTGAAATACATTCTGTTACGCAGAGCTGCAAATTTCTATGATAATAGTTACTCGTTTAATTCTACTTTTTTAGATAGCTACTTTTAATGCTGAAAAACGCGAAATAGCGTCTCCCGTACTTTTTAGAAGAGACAAAGAAAAAATGATGACAAGTCAATATTTGCGACTCGATATATCCCCAGCTGTTTCGTTTTCTTGCGGAAACATCAACGACTCGTTTTAAAATGTCGCCACGGCATTCGCGCGGCATCCTGGTGTAAAAGTCACACGATTTACCTTTACAAAATGCAACAGCTACGGTCTGGTGTTGGGCACGGGGGCTGGCCTTGTGAGGGAAACCGCCAGTCTGGTATTGGGCAATTACTTCAGAAAGCGGCGAGAGTTCGTCGAGATGGTGGTGCAGGCTGGCACCGGCGTGGGAATAGTGCTCTTCAGCGTCGTCTACAAAGAAGCAGTCGGGTAAGTTATCGCATATATTACTTGGAAAATGCGCAGGAGTGTATGCATTAGCCAATACCACCCTTAGGAATGTGCTGCGCCCCGTCCGACATTTCGCTCAAGTCGAGCGAAGAAGATCCAATTAACCTTCGGTCGCGCCATTTTTTTCGCACGTGTGTGGGTGCACGATGCAAATTTTAATATCGCTCGGCTGTCCTTTTCCATTGCGCGGGCAGCGGAAACTAGTAGGTGCGGCCGGAAAAATTGCGAAGGCATTACCTTTGAGATATTCGCTACTTCAGATACTCAAGTATATAAAAGATTAGACACTGTTTAAACAAACATTTTTAATCAGCCCGCTATCTTCGAGACGGTGCTTGAGATAAAAGGGATAAGTGCATAAAATGTATAAATTCATATATTTAAGATCGTCTTACTTAAGTGCAGTCTTAAGATGTCATAAACCAATCACAAATTGTATTACCATCTTGTGAGATTACTTTAGACGATCTTGAAGTAAGAACTTTTACTATGAATTACTATATATATAGTCATGTATATCTTACTTCATCTTGCAGATCCTGAAAAATATGGTGGATTAAAGATATAAAATGTCCAATCTCTTTACTTAAACATTTCTATCCGTCACTGTGATTACTACGAACAAGCTTGTCGCATGAACGATCATCTGAATTGATTTACATTCGTTAAAAATGCTTGCAATTTATGGAAGAATAGATGACTATAAATATTATGTGTATAGATAAGGTTGTTTATTCTATAAAAAGTAAATTCAAGTTACACGCAATGATTAATGATTAATTTTCTGTATAAGACTAGGAAACAGTTTGTCAACAAATTGCTAAAAATCGAAACTTAAAAAATCGTATACGTTATATTATTTATTTCAATCGAAAATTGAATCATTGAAAATTACACGGAAAGAATGATTTTGTTGAAATGTTTAAAAATTTAAATAGATACAGATAACTTTGTTGGACTATTAAAATAATTATGTAGGAAACTCAAGCACGATGGGCAATGTTGCAAAAATTTTTTTATATTGTTAGTTTCAATTAGTTTCAACGTCCTACGTAATTATTTGACAGTCCAACATAAAATTTTCTAATTTGTATCTAGCTAAATTTTTCGATATTTCAACAAAACTGTTCTTTTCTTGTATGGATAAAAGACTAACACAATGTTACTTAACAAATAATTTTTGCTTTAACAAAAATTTAAGACGAGTAATCCAAATGTTTGATATCGAGATTTTATATAAAAGATGGAATATAATATATATTTTCAGATACGAATCTGAAATCCTCTGTAAAAGCAAAAACTCACGTACGCGCGTTATTTTCCGTAGAAGTGGTATTCGGAAACGATGAATTTCGCCAGTAGTAGCAACGATATTTGACGACAACGACTTCTGAAACAAATTGCGTACGAGAAGTTGAGCGGCCACGTGTAACATACGGACAAAACTACTTTCAATGCGCGCCACCCTTTTATCGTAGATTTTCGCGCGACTGCATGTCCCCGCGACGTACGGACGTTGCGGCGCAACGACAGTTTCCGTGCACAAAAACAGCGAACAGATTCGACGTGGAATAATTGAACGTTCTATTCGGTTCAGCCCTTTATTCTCCCCCTCTGCGCGCCCCTCCCTTTCCGTTTATATCTTTCACCGACCGTCGAAATAGCTCGTTTGGAGTTTGCCACGGGCATTCGTTAGTATCATTGATCTATTATTCGCGAATGTTCAGCAAATTATTTTCAGTTGTATTTCCGAGTGTCCTTCAGCGATCGTGGAATTTATAGTGAGATTAAATCCAGCTTATCTTCAGTGAAACCTGTGGAAAAAACTGTTATTTCTATTTGATTGATTGTCGTTCTATTATATGATATATCGAGAGACACCTTGATCGTTTAACATAAAAATTTAAGAAGGTCAAGCTGCGGTGAAAGCCTTAGAGATTACATAATGAAATTTTGCCCTTCAATTAATTTCAACATTACTTTAATACTTCATAATAACTTTACGACTTCGGGCATAATTTTAGACGGGCATTAAATTAACGTTTAATTTCTTTTAATCTGTAACATGCGTTTTAAATTACGTCTAGAATTTTATTAAAGTCACGTTGAAATTAATTGAAGAGCGAAATTTTGTTATGTATCCTGGAACTTTAATCGCCAATTAAAGCTTTTAATTTTTAAACAATCTGTAACGTGATGTTAAAACATATTGTATTGATATTTAGTTTCTGTTTTCGTAATTGAAAGGATTTCAAACAACTTTATAATTGCGTAGTGGTTAAATTATATATATATGTATATCATCATTACAAAAAATACATATAATCGTTTTTACTTAAGAGTAAAAAAATCATCTACGACGTAATTTTTATTTTGTTGAACTATCGCGACAAATTAAATTGTAGTGAATGTTGATTAAATTTTCCTTTGGCTCTAGGGAGAGAGAGAGAGAGAGAGATTTACCGTGATTTAACGTATATGTTAACCTGTATGTAGACAAAATGCTGTGATCGTTAAACATACGGGTTATTAAGCGTACACTTAATTGCCGTTACTATGTGGCAGTTTCTGTTAGGTATAAAAGCATGTCCAATTAGAGATCGGGCTCTTCTGGACCGACGACTATAATATCGTCAGGTTATTGGAGTAACTTCCTAAGTCGATATATAGGTTACTCGATAACTGGATAAGTTCGTCCAATAGAACAATATATTAGACTAGTTTACAATATAAAATATGAAAGTATTTGGAAACTCTGGAGGTAGTTGACGACAAAAAGAAATTAGCATGGAAACGATAATGTATAGTTTAATGTAGAAGCTTCTGTCACATTGCTGTTGCTCCGACAATTTGTTTGATAAAAAAATATTTTTCGAGTAATTTGTTTATTTGTCTGTTCAGTATTTACAATGAGAGAAAAGAGAATTATATCAGAATTTCAATTAATCATCCTGAGGCTGCATTGCAGATTTTATAAAATAATTTATGTTGTGTATAGAAAAGTGAATAAAATGAATATAATTTATAATAATTTACTCTTTCTCACGAATTTGTTTCGAGCAAAAGTATTTTTTCGACAACCAGACGCACATTTGTTAATAAATTGATATTAGCGTAAAACTAACCGTGGATAATTTATGCTTTATTTCGCGCGGGAATCACTGCATTGCGGATGCGGTTTACCAGGTGAATTTCTTCTACTACGATTATGGTAGTGATATTAGATTCGTTCTTTCCAACGGTATCTCTTCTCTACACACTTTCATACTTCTTTTTCTCTCCCCTTTCCAAAGCAGCAAATGGCACTTCTTTGTAAACTCGAAGGATAAAAGTTCAACCGAAGGAGAAATAGTCATTAATTTGTAGTGAAAAGTACATTAAAAGGATTGGCCTCAAACATTGTTCTTGATGATTTAGTCATTATTTTTATCTACTCGTCAAACAGACCTATCGAATTATAAATTACATATAATAAACCCTGAAAGTTCCTATACATTACTTATTCAATCTAAGTTACTTATTCCTACAATTACTTACTCAATCTAATTAAGTGTTACTTATATAAAGAAGATAATTATATGACAGATATAGACTTTATTTTTACGGAATTATACGTGTCTTACTTTGGAAATCGATTATTCTCTTTACGTTACCATGAAAATTTCAGAATCATATTTCTAAAATATACGCTGGATATATAATAAATTTTTCACCCTTTTTCCTATTATGTTGCGTGGAAGGCCGCATGCAATGCATGGTTTAACTTTACCATTACAGAACGGTAGCTGAAGGCGGTACACGTGGCTGTCAGGCAATGCGGTCCACACAAAAAAAATGTCGCGCAGCCATATATGTGTGTATATATATATATATATATATATATATATATATGTATATATAATTCCGTGATAACGACAAACCTGTCAAAACGCGCTCCAATCGCGAACGTACCGCAATCCGGCTTTTTGCCGAATAATTCGCCGTCTCTCTCTCAAACGCATCGACCGAGTGCAGCCAATGTGGCCGGGGCGGTTTATTACACGTGCCGTGCGTTACCGAAACCGTCATCATCATTTCCGACCGGGAATTCATGATAAACATTTAATGTGCGTTTCCATATCGAATGGGGAGTGCGAATGAGTGAAGGCGCGGCGCGCGCGTATCAGAAGATAAATTTTAACCGCTCCGCTCTCGCAGAGATAACGGCGCGTGTCCGCGATAAAAACGTACCGGTTATGTACTATGAATAATCATGAGTAGTCGTGAGCCGCGTGCAGGTCTCATTATCCTTACACTAAGGTAGGATTAAAACGCAACTTTCACCCCTATATACAGACGTATGTTGAATACATTCCGCAGAAAATTCAGTTTTATCCCTTATTTTAATCTTCTTACTCGCGAACTGCACTAGTTGCTTGCAAACATTCGCCTTTTTTTACGCACAAACGGAAGAACATAAAGAATTTCACGGCATTTGTATGTATTTCTGCTTGAAGGAAAAATCCAGAAAATGCAGAGGATTTATTAAAAAAAAGAACGCGTTCGTCTTTGTATTTTTTAGTAATCGGGACGAGCAAGAGTTAGTTCTATAATTATATTATATATACACTGGGAGTTTTGAAAAATTACGTTTTTCGTAACGGGTTATTTCCGCTTAAAAGCTAAATATGCTGATTTATTATTCTTTTTTCCTTTTATTTTTTTAAATTGTCCTCTATCTGTTAATCCAACTTTATAATTTGCCGGTCGACGATTCATGTTCTGTTTTATGTAATCTACGTAATTTTTTTTTAAAACTGTCGCTTCGCTCGAGTATTTTTATATCTCGTTTGTACTTTTACTTTGTTTCACCTTTAGAAAATAATAAAATAAACGAGGTTTCCCCAAGAGACCCTTCACACTGCGCGCAGTGAAAATATTAAAGATCATTAAATGTTTGCGGAGTATTAAAACTTGACAGGTTTAACGCGTTTCTTTATAAAGTTCTACTAAAAGAAAATAACAGCGGGAATAAATGGATGTTTCTTCTCGGAAGCAATACTGCTTGACGATGCGCTCGCGTAAATGCGAATTTCATAACTTCTCGGATGACGAAATAATTTGGAAACATCGTGCGCACCATAAATCATGCACAAAATTTTGTATTACACAAGTTTTTATACAATATGTTTCAGAAGTCATAAATAATATATGTTTGAGCTTAAAAAAATCTGCGTTAAGCATCAAAAAGTCGTTAAACTTTATCGTTCATTGACTTCACGTTAACTGAAATTAATTACTTGCGGAAATTTTTTGCGAAATTACTTTCTGATAAGATTATGTCTTCTTGATTATAATGGTACATCATTTTTATACATCGACGATAAAGTCAAGTGTGTAGTCTTTTGTTACAACATATTATATTATATAGTAATTTAAATCTCTTTTTTAGAGCATGATATTTTCGCATCATACATAACGAACTATTTGTTTCTATTTCAACTATGTTCAACTATTTGAAAAATTTACTGGACCATCAAACAATCGGATAGAACGACAAAATTGCTAGACAAGTTGCTAGAATATCAAAACATTTTACAACATTACTTAAGATTCCTGCAAAATTATTTTGATGGTCCGACAAAATTATTCTCAGATATCTGTATCTAACCAAATTTTTAGATTCTTCAGCAACATTGCTCTTTCAGTGAATGCTTCGCAGAGCGCGAAAAATTTCTTCTTATAGAAATGCAAGCATAGTAGTTTCACTTGTAATATAAAACGTAGCTGCGAAGCGCAAAAACTCGGCCGGCAGAACCGTCGTCAGCTGATTTCGACGTTTTCTGCGTGATGATCGTAATCGTAGCTGTACCTTCAGGAAGCTGGGCTGGCGGCCGGGACTTCAATCGGTGACCGGAGCGCTCTCGTTGGCCTTCTTCCTAGGGCTGATTTACCGGAGTGCCTCGCTGTACCACCCTCAACGGCGAGCCATACTGCATCTAAAGAATCAGCGCAGCAAAGTCAAAGAGAAGAAATCTGCGACCAAGGTACCGAGGCAGCCGTTGGTCGACCTGAGTCCTCTGGGATCGCGTCCTGTGAGAATGCTCATGCTGGCTGCCGGTGCTGCTGGTTTCGGTCTTTACACCCCCGCCTTCTATATCGTAAGTGCACTCGGTGATCGAAAAGGATTTCTCTCTTTGATAATGGGTCTCTCGGCTATTCTCAAAGACCTGACGTGACAAAAGTCTCTCAAAGGCGTGAAAAATTTATTCCATTTCACGTTATCAATTTACCTTCCGTCGGAGCGTCCTCAAAATTCCTTTTCTCCGTAATAAACGTAATAATATGATAAGACAAAAAATTACTGATACTTTGATATATATATATGGGTTGGAGAAAAGTCGCCTCAGCTATTTCGTTTCGACAAAAAAATATATTCGCCAAATACGCCGAAACGGTTGCGAGACAATTTAGTAGCACGTGACATTTCTGCTAAGGGTTTAACGATGCAGAATCAAGCATCAAGTTTCCTAATTTCGCGATTTCCGAAGTAATCTCGGGGGATAGACGAGGCCAATTTCGATAATCGATATTAGACGGGCATCGTTACCGGGCGTCATTGTCCGCGTTATCGCGGTGATCCGTATAGCGCGTTCTTTCCGGCGCGGCCTTAATGAGAAACATCATTTTCAGGCTCTGCAAGGATACCAGGACGGATTAGAGGCCAGCGCCTTGGTACTGTTACAGACTTTCCTGGGTCTGGCGGCGGCACTCGGATGCGCGGCTTTAGGAGTAGTTATCGTCAGACCTTCCGCTCAGTGCCTAGTGTCCAGGCAATATCTCTGTCAAGCGGCACTCATTGGGGTTGGTCAGTACGCCTCACGCTCGCTTTCGCATACACCCCCGTAGTTAATTGTAAACACGTTCAAATTGCTGGATGTCCGCGTTCCACCATGGCGATAGCAGCACGCGATTTAACGCGCGCAGTGATATTTTTTTTTTTTTTATTCTTTAGAACAGTCATATTACACGTACTTTTTAAGGTGTTCTCTCTTTTTATGGAATTTTCTGAATTTATCCTGTTTTAACTGTAAGTTCTTTTTCCTTTGATCTTTATTTTGTTGGAACAAAACTGCAAAGAGGGCTATTTGTATCTCTATATTTCGTGAGATCATTTTTCGCTGCAAAGCCCTGCAATAAAGCTCCTTTTTAAATGAAAATTGGACTCGGCAAAGTTGTGAAGTGCACTATTCACTGTAAGAGAGAAATCCATCGATTTGAGATTCGTGAGTGAGTTCGTGTACACAAAAGTCTTAAAGAGGAGGAATTATACGCGTGTGGTGGGACATGGCAAGCTAAAAAATTATGCTGCACGGATTTTATATACGCGAACGACTTAGGAATTATATTATAGATTCAAGGATTACGCCTCGAGGATTATCGATTCGAATTAGGTTTCTATTCTGCTTAAAGCCGTAGCTCAAGTGGCGCTTGGTAGCGTACAAGGTTATCACGGACTTGTGCTGGCCTCCGCACTTTACGGCGCCTCCCTCGGCGGTACCCTTTATTCCCTGAAGATGCTGGCCCTGGAGAGGCTGCGAGCGAGACACTTTGCCAGATCGTGGGCTTTGGTGCAAGCCGCGGAAGCCCTGCCCATCCTTCTTGGAGTTCCTCTTACAGGTACGCGTGAGTAATACGAAATTTTAGGTATGCCAGTTCCCAGTTAAGTCCCCAAGTCGTCCTTGATTTATTCTGGAGATCATTACGACAGGTCATGTAAAAACGATCTTTTCATTTCTTATCGAAACGCGAAACTTGCAGGCAAAGCGCATTTGCATGTATAAAATAAATATTTTTCTCTGTAAAAGTGGTATCGTTATAGATTTGAAAAACAAGGATTATATACTTTTACTATTTACTCTGTCTCTCTTTTTCTCTCGTATTTAGTTGACGACGGATATATTACGAAGTAATCAATTAAGCTATTATACCATGTACGCTTTCTATATAATATTTCGATAAAGCCTCTGGTTCTACATCCATCGTATCTATTATAAAGCACGTAGTTGCTTCCTCCTAAACGCAGATTCTTCATGCTTTCAAACGTCCGTACAACAGTATTAGAACTTTAGAGCTACCGAGGTGGGCGAAATCCGCTCTCCCGCATGCTAAATCCGTCCCTACTAATGGTCTTACGGTCCCTGTGTATGAATTTAATGCCGACGTCCTTAATAATAATAACGTACGGAGCTTGGAAAATACGCTCCTCTAGCCTTCTCTCCAGCTGAGAGAGAATATTCAAGGAAGCGTGACAACTGTCACGCATATTCGTAAGACTCGAGCATATTACATCAGTAGGACTGCAGGTTTTGGTCACTTTGAGGAGTTTAATTCAGAGTTGGAATTTCATCAACTCGTAATTTTGGCATTTTCTCCCCACTGCTATCGCATTACCTATCAGAAGCTGCGCGAAAATGTAAAATACAGTAAAATTTAAAAATAAAGAAAATTAAATGATACGTGTAATGTTATGTTTCAAGAAAAAAATTAAATTATATACTATGAGTTAAATAAAATAAATATACTTTGTTTTGGTAAATGCGTGTCTTATTATACATTTAACGATGATAACACTTGGCACTAATCTGATAATATATAGGACGTTCAGACTGGTTGTCAATATGTCAAAACTTTTACAGTTTATTATATATGCCTCACTTTCCCATATAATTATTTGATGGCCCAATTATTTTTAAATCTATATTTAACTTAAATTTTTAAATACTTTGGCGAAATTCATTTTTCCATAAATGAATTATTACGAATTACAGAAAATTAATATCTGATTTGCAACATCAATTATAATTATTTTGATAATCCAACAAAATTGTTTTCAGATTTTATCTAGTTAAATTTTTAATATTTCGGTAAAACCATTTTGCTTCGTGTAAAGTTTGTTTTAGAAACAATCTCATATTCACGCAAATAGATTGAACAACGTGCAAATTGCACATTTGCAATGGTCTTCACATTCTGGCAATTAGTTTGAACGTCATATATAATTATTTTGGCAATCTAATAAAATTATTTTCTGATGTGTGTTATATGTGTGTATCTAGTTAAATTTTTTAATATTTTTCATTAAATTCTTTCCTTCTGTGAAGTTTATTTTAGAAGCAATTTCATATTTAGATTAGATTATTTAAAAAAATAGCATTATTACAAGATAATTCGTAGCATTCGTAATAATTTCTCCGCTGTACAATATACAATATTTACAGGAACAAAATGAGAATGATGAATTAAAGAGACCGTGTATCAAATCATAGCGTGCCAATTACTAATTTTATACAAATTCTCTTTGTATTTTTGAAATTAATAAAAATCTTTTTCGGCAAAATAAAGAAAAAAGTTTCACCCTTCTGCATACGCGAGATGAAAATAAGGTTGTGTGTTCCAGTACTGAAAATTTACGGAATACCATGCACTATTGGTAGGGTAATAGCAAATTCAATTGGACGCATTGGTGTGCACTGGTGTATATTAAAACCGTTATATATTGTTTTAATTCGAGTGTAAAAGTGAAACACAAAGTTTCGAATTATAAAATACATATTTTATCTAACATAGTACAAAAAGTGCATTGAATATTTTAAGAATCGATTTCTACATTTATATATAAAATGCATTTTTATGTCAATTTTATATACGACGGTTTCAACACCAGTGCGTCCAATCGAATTCGCTACAAGTATTTACATTGGAACACCGCCTAAAGCCAGCGGTGCACGATGCTTTTTTCCCACTGAATTGCAGCTGGCTGGAAAAAAAAAGCATCGTGTATATCCTGCGTAAGATTTCCGGTCATTTCCGTCTGCCATCATCCCGAGTCATTCGCTATATTATGCTCAGTAGAAAAAACAACTGTTGTGCAATTTTTCAAATATAATTGATTCATACATTTAAATCCGCAGCGAGACAAAAGGATTAAGAGCGAAACCCTGCAATCGTATTAAAACATTTGACGCAATTGCAAAGCTGCTGCTTTCTCTGCTGAACGATACAGCACCTTCCTTGATAAATGTGCGACAGATTACACGGCGCTTTAACCGCACCTCCGTCGTCCCTCCCCCAGGTTACATGAACGCGAGCAGCCCGCGAGTGGGTTACTACGCGTGCACGCTGAGTTCCTTGTGCGGCGCAGCGCTCCTCTTCCTGGTCGGCTGGGGACGGCAGCCGGCGTCGCCGGTTCTACCAGGACCGCGTCTTTCGAGCCTCGGCATCGTGCCGCCGCTTATACCGCCGTGCGCGTGCCCGCCACCGCCGCGGCCCCGGCTGCCCAAGTCGCAGTCCCTGCACGTGCCGCTGGACGTCGAGGACGGTATGCGCGAACGCGACTTCGTCGAGCGGGTGCACCACGACCATCACCCGGTCGTCGATCACTACTGCCATCCGCAGTTCCATACGCCGCTGAGACCCAGCAAGAGCGTGCCAGAGGGCCTCGGCCATCAGGACCCGTACCACCGGACCCGGCCACGACGTCACCGTGACATCACCGTCATAGAACAGATCACCACCAGCGTGTAAAACGAACGGCGGGGGGGGGGGGGGGGGATCGAGAACCAGAGTGTTCGGCAACTTCGGTAATTTGTTTTATATTCTAGGATTTTAAAACTATATATAAACCGCCGCGCGCTCTCGCGTTTCATCGATACGCGATCAGCACGAGAGCAGTTACCACAATATATTGATTTCAGACTTGTACAAAAGTCTTCGGGAAGCTCCTATAAAAGCTTTTATCTTCTTGTCTTTCTTACGCTTCGGAAAGGGCGAAATATCGCGTTTCTTTTTACAACTTAAGTCGCTATTACGTTTTGTTATTATACGCTATCCGTTGGCTTACTTTCTTTTTTTTTTTCTTTTCATCTTCCGCGTCTCTCTGTCGCGTACGAGTATAATTCGCCGGGAAATTTAGGGTGGCTCTTGAGGATGGTTGGGAACTATTAGCGTAAAAGCCGGCGGGCACTTGCAAGCATACAAGCGAAAAGTAAAATAGTAGCTATGAAGAAGGAAATAATTGCGCGCGTCGTACGCACGCGCGGGACGACTATTATTCGCGCGATCGTAAATCAAGGAAGAATTGACGGAGAAAGTTCTTTAGAATCATCCCTGCTACGTTCGTTTCCTACTAGCTGCTAAGCGATCGACTATTAAATTGAATTAGCGTAAAAAGTCTGTGTCTCGAATAGATGAAATTAAATGTACTAACGCGCGTTATTAGGGAAGTGCGCGTTCATTCGTGTTGACGCGCTTGTTTGAAGTATAATATTTACTGCCGGGAAAAGGAAAACGACTGTCTGCTGGCTAAACGCACATTTAACGGCAAAGTATGGGAACGACGAAGTGGTAACCAAATTTCGTTTTTTAAAAAATTTTTCATGAAAATGATTAGTGCTCCTATTCTTTCTAAAAATTGGAGGAACACGAATAACGATTACAAAATAAAAAGCGGCGAAAGAACGATAGAGTTTCGTTTATAATAAAATGTACCTTTTATATATAAATATACCTTTTCGTTCGACTTTTCTCGTCCGAGTCGTTATATAGTTATTTACATACGTCTCGTAGTGGAAAACGGCAGACAATTCTGAATGTATTATCCTAGTTCAAATAGGGATCATCTCCTCGGTCTCTTCGTACATCCTCGTTATTTGCATTTTGAACGAAGCGAATTGACGGGTCGAGTTTGATTCGAATTCACGAGAGTTCGGATCTGTTTCCACTTTGACGTTGAATGTACGATTAGTCGACTAATCGTGCAATATTTCAAGCTGATCTCCCCTGTCGTGTAAAGTTTCGCTATATATATGTATGTACATGGAAAGAACGGATTTGCTGAAGTGTAAAATTTAGTTAGATACAAATCTGAAAAGAATGAAAATAATTGTATTGGGTTATCAAAATAATTATGTAGACAATTTAAGTTGATTGCTAGAACGTCAAAACCTTTTGCTTATCATGTGTGAGTTTGCATAATTATTTTTATAGCCTAATAAAATATTATCTTCAGATATGTGTCTGCTTGTATTTTTAGATACTTCAGCAAAATTTTTTTTCGCGTATATATATATATGTATATGTTCTTCACGCATACGTGTAAATTGTAATTAAAAGCAGATGCATCGTTTCTCGATATGGAAATGTATGTACGTATAGCGCACGGAGCTGGTCTCCGGAAACGCCCCGCCACAGATATCGTTAAATATTAATAGACATAAAGCATCGCGCGGACATTTCGAGCGAAAACGGTCCCGAAGTCAGGACGCATGCGAAAGAAATCTCTGCAAATAGTAGATAAAGAAATTAAGAGGAAATCGATGGTCTTTACGAAATTGCAGATTTCTCTTTTTGTTTAATTAAACATTTGCGACTATAAAATTCTTTTACAGATACATGTAGATTTCTGTTTTGGGAATCAATTCATGCGTATATCCTTATTTAGTCGTGCTTGTTTTGTTCTTATGTATCCGCAATTCATATTCGCCGTAACAACGTTCATGGCGTAAATGTATTATTACCACACTGACTCGTTTAGCTGTACTATCGCGAAATGTTGCTCGGCTCTATTCCTATCAGTGTGTAAGGCTAATTATAATCCCGAGTCACTTTACGATAACATAATTAGTACCTGAATATTAAGTGCTCTGGGTATGTAATGATGTGAGCGACGATATTAGACGGTAATTTAATTATTCCTACTTTCTCGTACCTTGCTATGTGTCGAAATTAATCATTACGCACAATATGTGACATACCGCTCCTCGCCGCAGTTAATTTGGATCAATGAGAAACGTAGAAAGTGTATCGCAAAGGTGTTTGCCGACTGTAAGAAAGTAGTAATGTAGATTACATAGAACTCGTAGTTAAATTTATCATAGTTTGAGCAGTGTTATTGTATAAGGAAGTCTACAGAGAATAGAATTTCCTACATATATATATGTATACAAATTCAATTAAATTAATACGCACCGTCGTATTGATTCAATCTCTGGAAAATGGAATAATCTTCGATTTATGAAACGAACAATTTTCAATTCATGTGACGTCTTGATTGGAAAATGTCACAGACGTATCCTCTTCAGCTTATGCCAGTTTCCGTTTTCTCTTTTTACGCGTTTCCATTCTCGGCCCGTATATTGATCACGATTTTTTTCTTTCGAATTGATTAAGTGATATAAATTAGGAAGTTAAAGCTGTTAGAGCAGGTGCACACGATATACGGGGCCAAAGTTAGGTTTCCCAGACGTAATTTATATCGTTTAACAATCAGAAAGCTAAATTCTTCGTCCTTTTCATTTCTTTCACATTTAAATAAGTATTGCTCTATTACATATACAATTGTATTACCGTATCGTTATCTAAAATAATACAAAAATATATTAAACATAATTATTAAAAAACACAAAAGATATTTCATTGTGGACTATCTATGTAGATAACCCACAAATAAAATTTGAAAATTGTGTGCCCCTGCGTTAGAACAAAACTGTTTTTACTACATGTAATTATTGATAAGTCGAGCGGCGAATTTGTTAGATCATAAAAGTTGTAGTTTATAATGTTACAGAGTATCTCTTAGTCCCGTTGAACAAGATATCTGATTTCTTTAAATTAACATATATAAGGATAAACGTTACCAATCTTAACGATCGTTACAAGACCTTTTTTAATATAAAAAAAATATACATATATATATATATATATATACACATTAACTTTTGATGTGATGAATTGTTTGTATACTGCCAATTTTTATAGGATATAATCGAGTCTCGATTTTCGATTAAACGCACGTGGACAAATCGTAATTTTACGAATTCACAGGCGAGATGAATGTCATGTTTATCGGGACATTTGTAAACGATAGGCATTTTTTTTCCTAAACTAGTCTCGCAATCATTAAGTCAGGATTGTTAACGAATTTACACAGTAGACACAAATAGTACACCTCGGAATGTAAACAATGTTGGTAGAGTTTATGGAATTCGCTTTATGTCATCTATTGTATTGCCAATAGTATTTCGTTACATAAGATAAAAAAAATTTTTTACAAGATCTTTACAGTTATTTAAGGTTTTCATTCCTTATATCAATTTAATTGTGTTTAATAATATTTTTAATACTTATTTCTACTGCAATTATATGAAACATATAAGATTTTGATCGCTAATAAATTTTGTAAAAACAAACAGTATTGGAACAAAAATAATTTTTTTCCAAGAAATTTTCCGTTTTATATTTATATACTTATAAACACACGTTTTCATTTAACGAGGTGCATAAAAAATTAAGGGAAACAAAAGGGTAAATTTAAAAATTATGCATTTCCATGAATTTATTACTGTCAAAGTTAATGAAACCATTACGGCAATGATGCTGGTAGTAGTAAATTCACAATTTGGACTAATTATAATTACTTTTATGTCTATATCATGATATACTTTGTACGATACATTTTGCTCGTGTAATATATTATACAAAAACTTATGTGCTTTTCACATTAAATCTATTATTAAAATCTAATAATAGATAATTTTTTTGTATATTGTTTTATTCGTAAATTATTGTTTATATTAAAGATTATAATTTTCAAGATAATCTTTTAGAATTAACCGTGTGTGTGTGTGTGTGTGTGTGTGTCTACAAAATAGGTGCACGAAGAATTAAATGTGCCTCACAATGATTTTGTATGGTATTTAAAAATTTTTTTTAATCTTATATCCAGATTGTTTTGAGAAAGATTTGTAGTGAGTTTTTCTAGATCATAATCCGAGCTTGGAGGTATTTGCACAATCACGTTGCGTTTACGATGAAAATATCTTACAATTAGTCGGAAATATCATGAAATTGTAATGGATGTTCTCAAGGAACCTGCGGTAATCATGTTAATCATATAACAGCTTTGTCGTCAATCGATTCTTAGAAATCGCGTAACTCCGTTGCCTTGTAAATATACCTAAAGCAAGGTTCCCTTATTGCAACACGTTGAACATTTTGTAAAGTTTTATAAATAGTTCTACGTAGTTAAACAGCTGGACCAATAAAGTATATATCCGATTGTACGTTATTTCTATATGTATTCTATATATATTCACACCCTACTCAGTCATAATATTCGATTGTTTTATCGAAGACAATTATCACAGATAAGATGCAGTGATCATTAATTAACAATGAAATTGCAGCTCTTTACATATACAGTAATACATAATATGTATATTTAATTTCTACCTAGCTTATATTATTAATGATATACTTCAATCATTACTTTTGCCATTGATCTCATCTCTGTGTATACTTCTTTACGTTAAATCATACAATTAATATAGTCTATGGTTACTAAGAATATTTTTATTTACTACGCAAATAAAAATTATCGCAAAATTATTATGAGAATAAATGCAAAGTCAGAATAAACAAAAAATATATCATGTAATTTAAATAATTCCATCATTTATTTAAATTATAAGTATATTTACTCCATCACAAGAATTATACTATACTTCACAGTATTGCGAGGATATTCCCCCTTTCCGAAAATGATACATAACAACATCGTATGTATAAAGAAAAATTCAATATGAGTAAAAACGTCTGAGAATATACATAGAGGAATAATGCGTGAGATCCTTTAATAACTAATAATCATCAATTTCTTTAAGCTATAATACAATATAAATATACAGCCCAGTTCCAGAATTTATGAATGAAAAGTGACAGAACCCGAATTTGTTCCTGAATATATCATAACAGGAAATTCGGTTCTTAGTACGGTGCTGATGAGTAGAATTTTGTATTCGTTGTATTTTAGATGACAAAAAACACAGTACAATGAAATAATGTTATCACGTTGATTGACTATTGACCTTAAAGAAATCACGGTAACTAAAAGCTAGCATGATTTTCATACTTGAGTTTACAGGCACGTATTTTCATAGTACCGGATATAATCGTGGTGACCAACTGATTTTTACATAAAAAATTTATAGACATTCAAAAACGGACAAATATCTGCGATCTCTGTATTTAATTGCGAATGGACCCTTGTTTTGGGGTTGTACTTGTTGCTACGTAACAATATTAATCCAACTCGTTAATGTTCTTGCGTAACAATGTAATATCATACAAAATTGCTCGTTAATACATTGTGTTTAAGTACATTCACAATTGTGGCTCCACGATGAACTTCCGTTAATTTACAATAAAAGTAACATGCTCATCACTCGCAAATTTCTATCACTGCGAGAGGAGCATGTTTCTGATCGCGAGACACGTAAGTTTCGCATAGAGAACTTTTACTGTCCTTCAATAAGTACTAATACTATCCTTCTCACATTTATATATGGCATTTTGTAAGTGTAAATAAAAAAATAGCTGATGTTTTGTTCTTTTAGAGTACCAAATTAATATTTTAGAGATTACATAAAATATTAATTTAACTAAATTTATATCACTTAATAACCAGGGCTCATAAGCAATTTACTATTATAAATTGAATAATTGTTACTTATGTGCACATATTTCACAGAGTTCGCGTACAGATCGTGAAATATTTTACAAATAAATATTTTAAATTTATACAAAATGATAAAATGTTCTTCTTTCGATTTAATGCAGAAATTAAAAAACAATACAAATAAAATTACAAAATATAAAAATGTGCGCGTGTGTTTGTGCGTGTATACTGCATAATGATAAACATTTAAAACAGTAATACAATCTGTACATAAAAAAGTCAGGTATGACAATTGTGCTATGAATAATTGTTTAATCTATGTCAAAATTATATAATTATATATAATTTAAATAATTTCTAAAAATCTCTCTAAAACGTAAAAAATTGTGCTCACCTCAAAAATGAATTTTAATTTAAACAACATTGGATTACAAGCCCTGATTATATTGTAGATTAGTAGTCTCGAATAGAGAAATAAATCCTTCCAATTTAGTAGGTAGATAAATATATAATTTTGAGTAAACTTAAACTATATTTGAGTACCTTTCGAATATAAATAATAATTGAATACAGGAATTGAAACCGGTATTATTCCGCCGAGTTTGGATAAGCGATATTAATCCCTATATGTATTATTTGTGACAATGTAAATGTAACAATCGATACAAAGATCTTTTCCAAATATTAGGAACTTGGTCGGTCCAGGCAAACTCTGAGATGCGATAATTTAAAGTATTCTATACTATATGATGCCGTTTTCTGGCAGTGACCTGACGCAAGACACAATTGTGTATCTCTTATGATATCTATGATAAAGGAAATTAAATTCACCGAAATTATACCCGTTTCACTTCTTGTTTAAGAAAAACAATTGTAAATTTCATAATATTAGGTGTACAAATTAGTTCGGTCCGGTTTTTGTGTTCAAAAATGCATTTATTTCAAAACAAAATGAATGAACAGATTAAATAAAGTATTGTCCATCGCTGGCTACTACCTTTTCCCATCTCTCAGGCAATTTTCGAATTTCATCTCGAAAAAATGACTCGTTTTTGGAGGCGATCATCTTTTGGAAAACAGACCGAACTAATTTGTACTCCCAATATTTTGTTATTATACACATGTATATGTGTTTGCTGCGCTGTGTATGTGTGTGTGTATATATATATGTATATACATATATACACATGTGCACATATATCTAACGCATTATTATGTACGTATCGTACATAATATGGCGTTTGTATATTGTGCAAATAATCGAACACTTAACGTTGAACCATTGTACAGAGCATATCGCAATGTATATAGAATTAAGATACGCAGAAAGTATATAAGAACACTTGCTGTTCGTATCTCTCCTTCCTTTCTGCCGTCCTCGCGTTACGGCGATCAAGTATAACGAAATTGTTCTATTAGACGTTTAATTCAATAGGCTTTCACTGCTAGGCCGTGGTTTAGTAACCAGACTATATAAGGCTCGTATTCCGTTCTCCGTTAGATCCGGAGGCCCGAACAAAAAATCCCGTCGAGCGTTCGGATTCGACAACAGGTCCCGCATGCTCTCGGTCGTAAGCACCCAAGAGCGTAATGAGGTTTGCGTTAAATTTACTTTCCTAGCCAGTGTCCCGGTAATGTGCACGTCGTCGATCCAAAAGTATGGCTCTTTCTGAGCCTCGCGGTACAGTATAAATACACTATCGGGAGAGTATAGGATCGCCCATCCGGCACAATATGCGGGATAAAGTCTACCGGGATACTCCTGAGGAGAGACGCGCCATTTCGAGCGCCAAGATCTCTTCACTGCGGAAGCCGACAGAAGATCACAGAGAATCAGACGTCTTGCACCCCACGGCGATAGACCATGCGTTAGAAAGTCCAGCATGGCCGGTAAATGAACAAAAACGTCATCGTCTAATTTAAGAATATATTTGGCACCTGAAACAAAAAATAACGTCAAAATCAGGGGTATGTTAAGTTAGCACCCCAACTATAGTACTCAGGAGTTCTGATTAGAGTTCCTACTTCCTTTTGACGAGACGAAGAATTCCCTATAGTTAATAACAAGAGTTTCGCTCAATAAACATTCTTTTTATATTTTTTAAAAATGGGGTGCTAACTTTTTATCGAATTTCGAGGTGGAATAGTTCTGAGCGGCTTAATAGCTTCAATTTGCGATTGTCTAGAGTTCCTGACATGTAAAAAAAATTTTCGAATAATAAAAAAAAAATTAAAAATTTTTGAAAAATTAATTTTTAGATACAATAGTTCTGATGATAATTTCTGCTTCTTTTTGACGATACGAAGAGTTCTCTATGATTTTTAATGACATATGCGCTTAATAATAATTTTTTAATAATTTTTTAAAAATAGGATGCTAACTTTTTAATGAAATTCAAGGTCGCATAGTTCTGATCAGCTTAACAGAAATATTTTGTGAATACCCAGAGTTCTTGATACATAAAAAACATTTTTGAAGAATAATAAAGTTTAAAAAAAATAGTAGAAATCTTTAAAAATTTTTTTGAGAGTACCGAGTAGTTCTGAGTTGCGTTTCTTATAGTACTTGACGAGTTCTATCGAAAACTGTAAGGTGGAAAAGGGATTGGACCAACGGTTTGCAAGATACAGCGACATTTGTCAGAAGATCAACAATTTTTAGAGTATATCTCGGAAACCATTGGTCCAACCGCTTTGAACCCTGATACTTTTCGACAGAACTCGCCGAGAACTGTCCAGAACTCCGAACAGAACTACTCGGTATTCCCAAAAAATTTTCCGACGTGGAACAAAAAAAAAATGTTTGATCAAAAATTTTTTGGGAGTACCAAGTAGTTCTGTTCGGAGTTCTGGACAGTTCTCGACGAGTTCTGTCGAAAAGTATCAGGGCTCAAAGCGATTGGACCAACGGTTTCCTAGATATACTCATTCTAAAAATTGTTGATCTTCCGACGAATGTCGCTGTATCTTGCAAACCATTGGTCCAATCGCTTTTTCACCTTACAGTTTTCGATAGAACTCGTCGAGAACTGTAAGAAACGCTACTCAGAACTACTCGGTACTCTCAAAAAATTTTCCGACATGGGACTCATTGTCAGAAAAAAATTTGAAATCAAAATTTTTTGGGAGTACCGAGTAGTTCTGATCGGAGTTCTGGACGGTCCTCGACGAGTTCTGTCGAAAAGTATCAGAGTTCAAAGCGATTGGACCAACGGTTTCCGAGATATACTCACTTAAAAAATTGTTGATCTTCTGACAAATGTCGCTGTATCTTGCAAACCGTTGGTCCAATCGCTTTTCCACCTCAGTTTTCGATAGAACTCGTCGAGTACTATAAGAAACGCAACTCAGAACTACTCGGTACTCTCAAAAAAATTTTCAAAGATTTCTATTTTTTTTAAATTTTATTATTCTTCAAAAATGTTTTTTATGTATCAAGAACTCTAGGTATTCACAAAATACTTCTGTTAAGCTGATCAGAACTATGCGACCTTGAATTTCGTTAAAAAGTTGCACCCCATTTTAAAAAAATTATTACAAAATGATTATTAATCGCATATGTCATTAAAAATCATAGAGAACTCTGCGTATCGTCAAAAAGAAGCAGAAATTATCATCAGAACTATTGTATCTAAAAATTAATTTTTCAAAAATTTTTAATTTTTTTTTTTAATATTCGAAAATTTTTTTTACATATCAGGAACTCTAGGCAATCGCAAATTGAAGCTATTAAGCCGCTCAGAACTATTCCACCTCGAAATTCGATAAAAAGTCAGCACCCCATTTTTAAAAAATTAAAAAAAAATGTTTATTGAGCGGAACTCTTGTTATTAACTATAGGGAACTCTTCGTCTCGTCAAAAGGAAGTGGGAACTCTAATCAGAACTCCTGAGTACTATAGTTGGGGTGCTAACTTAACATACCCCAAAATCAGATATATATAAATACTACACCCTTGTAATTTTAATGAAAATTTAAAAAGTAATAGATATAAAGATTGTGTGTTCTTTTCAAGTAGACACTCGCACGCGATCAAATCGATATTGAATCTATTCAATTAAATATCGATTATTATCAATTATTATCAGCTATTATCATTATAATATTGTTGTAATATATGATATAAGATACAATAAACGACATGATCGCAAATTAAAAATAAATAAAATTGAGTTATAAAAAAAGATGGTTATCACATTACGTTCTCTTCTTACTTGGACAATAATAAGTAGTCCACTTTAATCCCATAACGTGCTTATAGGTCATGTTTCTATAGGCATCAAGAAAGTTTCCCTGTATTAAGTCTTGGTATTTTTCGTTCTCATTCTCGAGCCTGGATTGATATTTCTCCGAGTATCCCACGAGAAATAATAAAGTCACGTCCGGCGCTTGCTGGCCCCAGGTCTCCCGTACAACATGCCTCTTCGGGAAATTCCCTGGCGCCGAGTGAATCAACATTAGTAGCAATGGCTGTGTACGATTACAGGGATTGTGGTTCATAATGAACCTGAAGTCCGTGATGTTGATCAGCGTAGATTTATCATCGGACGGAAGTTCGTTTATCGAGTAGGGCTGCGTGGAGGGTGTGACGTTTCCGGGAAATATAAGGATATATCCTGGCGCGGCCACACCGCCGCTGGAGTAAGGAATCGGCGATCCTGAACCATCGATGTGAATCCAAAACGAGAAGCATCCAGTTAGTGCCAAAACGACCACAAAGATGAGGGTGCATGGCGAAGTACCGGAGGCATGTAGCCGCCGCTTATCCAGCATACTAATAAGCCCCTTTCATCATATACATCGGATTTTGCCTGAAAACACAAATGTCCTCGATTAGTTGAACTTGTTCTCGCATTTACAGATTATTATTACTCGTATTATATAGATCCTGTGCATTCCGGATGACTCGTGCACATCCTTATTGTACCAGTTTTATAAATTATAATATAAATTAGAATGTATCTTGTACAATTTACAAAAAGAGACAAAATAATTAATAACAGCTTATAAAGAGCCAACAAGAATCCGTGATTATTGATACACAAAGTATATTATATGTTTATTAGTGAAAAGTTACATGTAAAAATACAAACGTTTCAACTATAAGTTCTTATCTTTCTGAGTGTAACCGACTGCGAGAACATTCTGATCGAAAAATTGGACGCTAGCGTCATTTGATAAAACATTTATAAGTTGCAAACTAATGTTTTCTGATCACTGAAATAAAATAATACACACAAGTTACGATCATTGAGAAAAGGCGTATAGAATTCTATAAAGTCGGATAGTAACAAAATAGCCTAGAATACCACTGTTCAATAATAAAATAAACATCGATAAAGGAAAATTGTAAGTCAGTAAGTAATACATGATAAAAAACAAACAACTAGAGTAGATAATAAATATGACTCTAATGATAAAAGAAACTGCAGTGAGAATGTTTCTAGTTTTTAATAATTAAATTATAATGAAAAGATATGAAAATATGCAAGACTGACAAATGTTTCAGACAAAAGACTTATGTGGCGCTTGAGAGTGTGGAAATAATGATAAAATTAATTTTTTAAAAGAAAAATAACTTGTCAAGGTCACATAAAAGCTATCGCTATTTTTTTAATGAACTTGTATGTGATTTTTTTACATAATATGATTCCCTAAGGTCATGGAGCCGGTCGGTCCCTTAATCTACATATACGTATTTACATTATAATTTTATAAAAGCAACTTGGATCACACTTTATTTGCTGTTTTAACATTTCTTTTATGAAACAGAGGAAAACATATATTTAGGTCATATTAGGTACATGTGTGCTCAATATGATTTAAATATTACTTTTTTCTGATCTTCACTGCACTCATGTAAATATTTAAAAATGTCTTACATTTTTTTTAATGTTTAGAAATGTTTTCTCTTTTAAATATATCAATTTTCAATATTAGGCTTATTATCAGCAAAAAAATTAGAACAAAATTGTAAAGTTTAAATATGCCATATGAAAAAATTTAGTTACCTCATATCAACTTTACGCGCACGTCCAAGGAGAAAACGAGTTTTAAAAATTTCATAAACAATAATAAATCCACTTGCACAAAGGTCACGTGTGTGTTGTATATGAGATCGCAAAGTTAAAAAGTATTAAGTAATGCTGTTTGTAAAAAGTTTCCCACACGAATCAATGGACACCACGGAGAAGTAGCACACGAAGCATAACTAGCTATCGACACTGATAAGCTTTCCGTAGAAGACGATTTACAGTCTGATTTTATAATTTATTTTGAGATCATTTAGATTTTTATTATTTGATAAGTATCATTTTATTGATAAGTATCATTTTATTGATAAGTATTCTTTTATCGATAAGTACGCAGACTAAAAGCAAATATAGATATTCGTGCGAAATTATAACGCATTAATTCTACAGTGTCTCTTTACACACTTCAGATACTATTTCATAATAGATAACGATATACTTCTCAGCGATAATTTTATAGGTACTTAGATAAGTTAATAAAATAGGTAACGAGATTTAGAACAGAATTGATAATAAAAATTTTTTTAAACAATTCACAATTAAAAAGTATTAAAGCAATAACACATTTTGCTAAATTATTACGAATTGGAAAACTCAAATATTTATGAAAGCTATAGCATCTGCATATAACGTCTGTGCATATAGAAATGCTTTAAGCGTTGCTTGATAAGTGTAAGCTTAAGATTTGAAATTACGTTATATAAAATACATATTTTTGACAAGTAGGCAGTAAATGATCAAAAAATATGTATTTGTATTTACAATAATAAAATCAGAAATATACAAATGCTATTTCTAAAGTTACGATAGAGTAATTCAAAAAAGATTCTCAATTATGTTCGATAAAATTAATAAAATAATAAAATTACGCCTTTAAATTACACGCATACGGAACTTGTTTAAGTTAAATTATAAAATCGAATGAAATTGTAAAACTAATTTTCCTCGAAACCACGGGTAAACTCTCTTGCAATAATATTCATATAAACTGCAAACGTAACTCTGTAGGAAAATCGATAAAAGTTTCCTTTTAACAAGCCAACACAACATAACAATGGATTCCTAGACTTACGAGAGAACTAATTCCGAGTGCAAACAGGCGACAACTGTTATTCAGCTTTTCTGTTAGCTTCTATAATCTACCAATATAGATATGGATAGCAATATTATCCTACTCGATTTACACAGATTATATTTGACAGTAACAATATTCATAATTTCAAATATATTTTATCTAGAAATTAAAAATACCTTTGCAGGAATGACTTCTGTGATAACGAGACAACAAATATTTTTAATGTACTTAATCTTATCGCAACTTTATGTAAAATATAAAACAATACTAAAATCAAATTAATATATCTCCGATTTTTCTTCTTTAAATTAAATAAGGTTGACTTGAGACAAAAGTATAATATATATAAATTAATTTAAGTCTATATATATTCTTAGAATAAATCTTTATCTAATGTTACAACGCACGATGCTGTTGTCACAACATTTGGCAAGAAACCAAGATCATTTTATTCTCTAGATTTAAAAATTTTCCATTTAAAATATTCCTCTGTTAACAATAAATATAATTATCTTTACATCAATCTTATTTTATGATAGATAAAAAAGTAACAGCAACTGAAAATCTTTTTTTTTGGGTGTAACAATGAACTATCGTACTAAATTTTGTATCCAACACACTGAGCGTCATTAAAAGTTTACGCTGCAACAATTTTTCGTCACGTCACTCGAGGTATTATACAGCTATTTTTGTATCGTCTCGTTTATCATTTCTCGATTTTCTTATTATTATAACAAAGTTTCTTTGATAGACACTATATATTGTACAATCTATAGACTATCTATCATTCTTACCAAAATTAACAAAAATTATATTTCTAATTTAAATAGAATAGTACATATTACTATAAGTTTTGATTTTTTGTAATGTTTGATGGCAAACATGCAGCACGAGTTGTGACGAGGCGTGGCGTGCTCCGTATTGCACAACTATAATTTCGAAGAAACTTGTGCTATATATTTTTCAGCTGTACGTCAAGGGCATAAGAAGTTCATGAACGAATAGCGACGGTCGATTAGCACACGTAATGAATTCATTATATCACATTGTTGTAAGTAGCGTATTGGTGTCTATTAGAAAAACGCTAGTATGTCATTAAGACTAAAAAGTCGTTCGATCGATTTGTTGTTTGACTTTAGTCAAGGTCGATATGAACTCGGTATGTCAATCCAAGACCGATAAACATCATTTGTAGATGAATTTTTCAATTTCAATGGCGAAACAAGGCTGTAGTACCTGCTTTCGTATATGTATGTTGGTATATATGTGTTGTATGTTCCATCATCTTATTACGTAGATACAGTTCTATATTGGAAGAGAATTAAACCCCAGCCAATAGACTGAAAACACTTTAAAGTATCTATTTCTAACTTCCTCCGTCTTCTCACGTATGCGAAATCGAATATCAAGAACGTGCACGTAGGATGCTAATGTCTGAAGAATGTCGACTGGATAATATCAGTCAATATCGATCAATATCGATATGTTTGTTGCGTTATTATGTTTCCTAAGGAGATTCTCGACAATCTGCATAAGCTACGAGCAAGAAGCCTCCTGTTTAATCCAGATAATCCATTTCATACGACTCGCATTGCTGCGTAATGTATAGGATGCACAACGTGCAATATCAAAGATAGAACAGCTCTCTTGAAAAGCACAGGCCATTCGTGTTTTTATAATTATCCTCTTATTGCGAAACGGATCACGCGTTAATCTTTATTCGAAATAAACAAGAGATAAAAGTTTGATTCATTTCCCAAAAACAATTAGCGAAAACAATTTAACGTGTAACAAACGTCATAAAATAAATCGCTGTTTTTTTATTGCCCATCCAATTCTGTCTGAGAATCGATGCCACGTAAGATAACAAGAAGATAAGGTAATCACTGATAACTGCGTGAATTTATCTTATTCGCACTGGAAAAAAGTCTGATTGCATTAATTGCAATTTTGGTTGAGAATGAACAAATCAGAATTTGTTAAATCTATTTGTGGTTTCGGAATGATTCATCTTCCTCCTTGACCTCATTTACAAATATCAGCAAATAATAAAGTAAGATGACATCTAAGCGATCAGACCACAAGCGCTATGCGGCTTGCGTATGCTGTCAATTCGCGCTCTAATATTCGTAAAGCAAGATAATAATTCTATAATTTCGTGCAACCAAATCATTTTAACTGATGAGGAACGATCGCAAAAACATGCGAGTTACGATTTCGTTATCGTTGAATTCCGATTATATATCCATATCGTAATTAGAACTCGGATTAGTTTTCGTGGGATGGAGGCTTAATCAGAAACTGATTGAACGTGCGGTGTGTTACGCCCCGGTTTAAGATGGATTTTACAGTAATACAGCTATTCACATCGCTAAAGTAAATGGATTACCATGCACATAAGGGCTTGTCCTGATCCTTGAATCATCGGTTTCGGAGTCGGCGTTATCGATCCTGGTAAGTTCATGCACTGACATTCATGGCTATTACGCCACATATGTTAACACTTAAAATCGATAAGTTTTTCTGGAATTTCATCACGTAAGTTTAGCATGAGACGTATTGCGATGTAAGAAAATATTAAGACTTTGTCCCCTGAAGTTTTCTTTAATTCATTTCATAAACAGGACATTAATTTTTGGCTTGTAACTCTAGTAGCTCAAAAGTAAAGTTCTATGTAAAAAATTTACGATTAATAAAGATAATGGCTCTTGTATATCCTGTATTGTCTTTATTAATCGTAATTTTTATTATTTACTTCCTTTGATTATATTTTTTCTATTCTTATTCTACATTTAAAACTCATTAACAAATAATAAACTTAAATATTTCTTTTTATCAATATTAATTTATTTTCATTTAAAATATACGTAATAATACTACCGTTTATAATTAATAATAAATTTGTTATCATAAGTACACAGAAAATATTAACTATATAAAAAAGAAGAAAGGAGAACTGATCTTTAGATTTTGAACATAAAATTTATTTTTTATTTCTGTACTAAAATTTGTTTTCTTTCCCCTTTTCATCGAATTTAACATACATATATATTTATTTTACGTTAAGTTCGAAAAATATATACTAGTTCAGCTATACAGAAAATAATCTATTGATGGCTGCACGTTTAATGTCTCTTTATTTATTTCTTTAAAAACATTGCTCCATCGTAGAAGTCACATTTTGTTGATCTTTCATTTCTTCCAATGGAATATTTGTCATATCACAACCTAAATAATCAACATCTGAAAATATATTCCTATCAAAAGGATAATTTCCAGTGCATTTAAAGCCAGATACTGCTATTTTTAATCGAGCAACTTTAGTGACGTAAGTTTTCCAACTTGACGTACCGACTTCGCGGCCAAGACTTTTCTGATGCTGCTGTACGCAGTTGACTCCTATTTCGTCGCAATTGTATATGTTAGAAGTAGTGAAATTATATTGTTTCATGAGTTTTTCGAGATTATTAAAAAAATATTTCCTATGTTAAAGCAATGAGAAAGCTTTAATTCTACAGCTTTAAATCATAAATCAACTTCAAAAATTCCTTTTTCATTAATGGCAAACAACAATTAGCTAAATTTTTTACATGATTAATTAATTATTCTTCATATTCTGGAGGGAAATGTAAATCTTACCTAGTTTAGACTATAAAGTAATTTCTTGACCAGATTTTATACATTTTACTTTGTCGAATAAAGTACTTCTTGCAATGCCATATCTTGCAGATGCCTCTCTTAAGCTAACTTTTTTCGTCAGAATCTTTTTTGAAGTGCAATTTTCAAATTATTTTTATCCCACGAACCTTTTTTTTACTATTCATGTTGCTTACACATATCTTTTAACCACTAAAATCAAAATAATAAACACTAATACAAATAGAAGCACACAAGATTGAGATTTGTATTGTCCGGCAATAAGAGAAAACGTTCTGTCCGAAACCAGGGGACAATAAACCCATTAAAAAAATTTTTTTGTAAAAACCAATACATTGTATATATAAAATATAAAGGTAATTTAAAAAATATTTATCGAAAGATATAATAACGCAACTCACACGTGTTTTAAACACGCAAATTCGTAGATGTGCACGACTGAAATGTGTCGAAACTTGACCGTTGTTTCTTCTATCCCCCTTACGGCTTATAGGCCTTCTACAATAAGCCATTACCTAAGTTTTAAGTATTAAGTCATAAGAAATTGACCACTCACTGTCGATTATTCTTCTCACATTCGATTGTGATTGGTAAATTTCTTATGATTTAACACTTAAAACTTAAGTAATGGCTTATTGTAGAAGGCCCATTACGCGGAATAGCGGCTCCGTAGCGATTCAACTGTCACAGATATAGCTAACGTCCGATATTAGATAATGGACCGTCCGGCAATAGGGGAACTCTCCCTATTGCAAAATGTATATATATTTATTTTTCATCTACTCTCGCGCAAAATATCCACAAAAAACAGAGATCGATAACACGAAGAAGCATTTTCATGCGCAAATCGTGCGTAAAGACAGAGGACTCACGTGCGATCATTCGTAGCACTCCCTTTAAATACGCACCCTTAGGTTACCGACCCTCGGAGGTGCGCTGGATCAGTCGAGAAAAATTATACCGCATTGATCCATGTGCACGAGAAAAAAAAATTATACACCACTGACAACAACATTGACGTCGACGACGACGACGACGACGACGACAATAAATTTTCTATACTCGTCTGAATCGTCTGAAACTGGGTGATGACGCACACCCTTCATCTCTTAGGTCCTACATTCGTTGCCAAACAATCCGGCACTAGAACGGCGGCGGCTGCCAAGAGCGGCTTAAGAAGGAAGAAAATCCGAAAATGCTTTTTCGTATTAATTTTTTTTTTATGAAAGAAAAACAATTTCTGTTGCTTTCCGATATATAGAATATAGAACGATCGAAAAGGTGGATCTAACTCTTCAGAACAGAAGTTTTTATTTTTACGACAAACAGTTCCACTTTAAAAAAACAATTCCATGTTATTTTTGTTTCATCATACATCAAAGAAGTAAAGAAATATGTGAAAAAGGAAGTTTAAGATATACGTTATTTCACGTTGAACAGGGAAATGAATTCGTTCTAACTTTACAAAGTAAACTTTAAAAATGTTTCTAAAAGAAATAATGTTGCAGATTTCTTTGTGTGGCTGATTGAAAATTCGAACTTTAATTCAGTTCTCGTTTGTATATATAAATGTGTCCTTGGTCGAGTCGTAAATAAAGAACTCGACGGAACACATACGACATATAAGAATGAGAACTGTTGGCAAGATATTTGTACAACTGTGTAATTTAAAATGATTGCCCAAGTAAAGATAACAAAACGATCTCGTTCCTTAAAATAATATTTAATTTAGGGTGGTGTAATCAGGATGTAAGTAGCAGTCTTTAAATTCACTCACGATAATATCATATAATCGTGATTTACGTCAAATTTAATCGTATTCAACCTACTAACTGAAGAAACGACAGGTATTAATTATGAAGCAGGATTATTATCCGATGATACCTCAACGAGTTATTCCTCGGTTAACCCTCCTTGAATCAATGTCACGCGAGTACATGATCGCAACAATATTTCATTTCATATCGCGTACAAAAGAGCTTTTAAAGCTTTTATAATATATATCTACGACAAAGCGTGATAGCGATGATCCCTTCAAAGGGCGACCGTACGCGAAAGTGCAATGTTGAACCGAAATTTTGGCGGCGACCCTTTGAAAAATTAAATTTTCCGGCGAAAAGTTCGGAGCAAAAAATTCCTCGGCTGCGTCCCTATGACTTATTCATAGTACTCTAAAGTTCTAATGCTGTATATAAACTCGCACGGAGAGTATTTTCTTTCCAATATACACGAAAGAGGAAATCGAATACACGTGTCGACTTTCCCCTGAATGCGATCTAAGGAACGCCCCATAAGTATCGAAATTCCTAGCACGTCGTAGACTTCGAGCTCGATTAAAATCCTTTTCACTTTGTTCTTTTTTTATGTTAAGTACGTATCTGCTTTGTGTGTGTTTTACTAAACTGAAGTATATAAAATTTGGCTCTATATAGATCTGAAGACAATTTTGTTGGACCTTCAAAATAATTATGTAAGATGCTCAAACTGATTGCTAGAGTGTCACATGTTTTTTCAGTATTTCTCATGGTCAAGATTGCTACGTAATTATTTATTATATAATTATAATAGATGGTCTAACAAAATCATTTTCAGATCTAGCTAAATTTTTAGATACTTCAGCAAAATTGTTCTTTTCGCATTGATGTATTATAATAATTAAAATCGTATTACGCGACAATAAACTATATTAGAACAAATGATAGTTGAGCTTTTCCATTATTAAATTTTTTTTATTTAAAAATCTTGAAGATATTTCGTTTGAATTTAGAAACTATATATTGTGCATGTTAAAAAAAAACCTAGATTATTATTATTTATATATTCTATGAAAAAACATTTCATCGCCATGCAATTAAAAGAAAATAAACGTACTTTATCAAATTAAAATAGCTGCAAAAAAATAATAGGACATTTACAAAGCATAATAATCATTAAATATAATATCGTCTAAAATTATTAACTCGTAAAAACATACATAGGTAATAATAATGTTAACTATATGAACATTAGAAACTAATTGATATTTATATATTATTTATTATATTAAAATTAATAATCATTCTAAAATATAAATATAATTATTATAATATATAAGAAATAAATATTAACATTCGTTCGAATTTATTTTTAAAAATTCTGTGTATATTTCATATAGGTAATCGAAAAAAAATCTTAATCTTATATAATAACATATGTATTCAATACTTATATTATGTAACTTATGATAATTTTCTCCTGTGGAAAAATTCAAACCAAATTTGTTCATAATAAGAACGATTTTGCTGAAGTATTTAAAAATTTAACTACACACATATTTAAAAATAATTTTGTTCGACTATTGAAATAATTTGCAAAATCATTAAAATAATTATGCACGCTCAAGTTGTTTGCTAGAATGAGTTTTTAAAAGTGTTTATATAGCATTACTTGTCACGCTTGAATTTTCTATATAATTATTGTAATGCAGCAAAATTACTTTCAGATCTGTATCCACTCGTGTAATACCTAAACATTTAAATACTTTAATACAAAAATAATTCTTTTTTCATGTTAAAGTAGCTGTCTCGCACATTAAAGCTGTCGTATACATAGATTGATGTAAAAATGTGTGATTAATAATGTAGAAACGGATTAAATCACCGAAGATTTAATATATTTTATTGCATTATTGGAAAAAATGTGCATTTCATATAATTTGTATAAAGAATAAGCCAATTTTTATTCTTCAAAATATTTGCATTTCACTTTTACTTAAATAAAATCAGTATGCAACGGCTTTAATATGCAGCAGTGCGCACTAGTTGCGTCTAACCGAATTCGCTGCAAAACACTATCCTGTACGTATAAAATTAATTTTCCGTGAGTTTACCTGTTATGATATCAAGCGAAAAGGACCGGAACAATGCTATAACTAGGCAAGCCTGCAACTGCAGCCCGTAGCGTATATAATATATCGCGTACATAGTCTTGGTCAAACAATTCAAAACACTCGGTGTGTACGATATTATTGATTTTCGAGTCATCCTGGATAATTGTTTTCTTTCTCAACAAACCTTATGCAATTGACACAAAAGTAGCACGTGCTCGTCAGGAGCCCGCACAGATGGAGTATCGCGCAAGCCGGATCGTTATAAAAAAAGCACACGTATATTTTTTCATCGGACACAAAGCCTCGCATTCTCATTCATTTAGCGTGTCATTTAGCACCGAACGCGTGGCCGCCAGGTCCTAATTATTTCGTTCGTTCATTGGAGAGAGAGATCGCCGATACATCGTGCGATCGAAATCCTGAGACTTACGTTTGGAAAAATACACGCGCCAAAAATGACGTGAGAACATTTTCATGTGCATTTAAAAACTCGAGAAAATAAAAACGGAAACCGTTTATTAACACACATGGAATGTGATTAATTACATCTTCGATCGGCAGAATAATACAAACAAAATTTCATCGTTCTTTATTTCCATTTTTACCAACGGAAATTAACTTCAATTTTAGTTTTTTTTTTAACTTACTCTTTATCTTTTTTTTAATCGTTAAAACTAGAAAAAAGTAAACTGCAAAGTTGATTTATGATATATTAGTGGCTATTTATAAACCAGCATATTCTAATCTAAATTTTTTTTCATATGTCAAATAATAAACAACTAACAATTAATTACGAGTTAACATATAATAGGAATATTGGTTCACTCTTTCATATTTTTTTAATTCTTGAAACTAGAAAAAGATGAAAAGCGAGTTCAATTGAAATTAAAATTAACCTATTCTTAATGGAAACGAATCTTTTTTTTCGTGTCAAATGATAACTAACAATTCTATCCGTGTTAACAAAACTCAACAGACAGCTTGATGACGAGTTAATCGGAGTCCAATCGAAGTCACTCCTAAAGTAACAGCACAGATTAAATATCAATGCAAATTAAAAACAAATATTAAGCAAGAAGAAGATAAAATCGAAGAAAAATGTTGACTTGAAAAAGTCCAAAGTACCATCAAAAGAACACCCATCCTCTTTACACGAAGTAGGTGGAAGGGTTCGCTCCAACCGTCTTGGTTCCACTTAAAATAGTTGCGCTTTCCGGTTTTGGTTAACTTCAACTTGAACAACTCTCGGCGCGAACTAAAAGCGGCATTCCAAGAGCAACATCCCGAGGATAACGGGTATAACATACACGAACGGAGATGTCGCTTTGCGTGAAATGAAATTCCTATCTTCCGAGAAAGGGGAGGGGGGGGGGAAAGAAGAAGAAACGCACAGGTACTACATCGCGTGCGATCGCAAAACAGAATAAACGCCGGAGGAGAACACACGGGGGTCCTTAACGACGCGACGTTTCCGTTAGAAATCGCGCGCGGAGTTCCGGCGCGGAATACACGCCGCGCGCCGGCACGCGCGAAAATTTCGCCGGGGAGGGATTTATCGGCGCCGACCGCCGACGGCGAAAAGAAGGCCGCGAACACAGTAGTCCGGCACGCGGGGGGAGGAGAAAAAAAAAACCCCCACGTCGAGGACGCGCGCGGCGATCGCGGGGGGGCACAGAGTCCACGAGGACGCGAAAAGGGGCAACGAAGAACGGGGGAGGAGGGAGAAGAAAAAAGAGAGAAAAAAAAAAGCGATGTATACAGGAATGTATACTTACGAGTCTCATGTGGTGAGAGACCGCCGGAGCTCATTAACACCCGCTGCGACAGCAGGAACCGCGCCACGCACATCCGGAACTCGGGTTCAGCCGCGCGGCCGAAAACGCACACGACGCGGAACGTCGAGCGACGCGACACGAGCTCGCCGACGGTTTGAGGTTATATACCGGAGAGGGTGTGAGTCGGAATAAGTGCGAGAGGGGCAGAGAGAGAGAGAGTGAACGAAAGAGTGGGAGGGGAGGGGAGTGTTTCTTGAATCACCTGGTCGCACACATCGACGACGTAACGCGACCGACACGCTGCGCGGTTCGTTCGCGCTCTCTCTCTCTCCCTCTCTCTCTCTCTCTTTCCTTCCTGATGCACGTAGATGTATAGGTATACGTACGTTCCGATTATTCGCGAAAACCGACGCAACGTCTCTCTCGATGACTGACCGCATGCTCTCGACCTGGGGGTGACCTGGGGGAGTCTGCTACTCAGCAGTCGGCTTTCTTTTTCTTCCTGACACGCCGCATTTTTCTTCGTCGCGACGCGCGTTCTTCATCACTCGACCAAGCAGCAGAACACTTGATTAACGGTTAACGCGACCGCGGAGCGGTAGGCGGCAGCATGTACGGAGGAAAGCAGCATGTATGGAGGAAACTTCCTAGGAGATCGGTGGAAATCGAAGGGAACGTGGAGAACGACCGCTGGCGAGAGCGACGAACGATGAACGCGAGACGCCACCTAAGTCCAATTACGATTCGTGAAATCTTTTAGCGAGTGGCGTAATTTTTTTTTACCGTCAACGAGAGACACTGCACGAAACATGCTCCTTCGATACATGATACTTCGATACATGATCCTCAGAGCAACTTTGGCGATTAAGTTTAACCAGAACTTTGATCAGTAATTGAGATTAATTAAACTTTGGTCGAAGTCATCTCATTGAGAATCAAAACTCAATCAATGTCGTCGTGTCTGTGACAAAATTGTTAACTATATTTATCGTTATTAATCCAAATGTTCACAGAAAAGATACTAAATTTTTTAATAGTTGTATAATATCACGTTACTGAACAGAATCTACATGTGTATATTATTTGATTGTCAAAGTTGGTTACATTAGGTATTTAAATACTACATGTATATGTATAAAATAGCGTTTAATGTACCTACACTAATCCAGAATAGCCCAGAAGTGATCGAATTTATCACAAATATTTACTTAGAATACTATTAAAAATATAAATGTACACGTATTGTGAATTAAAAAAAACTTGTTATAGATTTAGTAAATTTTTTCACTGCATCAAACTACAAAAAATAATTTTTAATAATTTTATCTTTATTAATAAAATATTTATATTCCTTGACGAATTAATCGTTGTTTAAAATAATCGAAGTTTAGTAAACTATATACCTTTTATCTATATACATACATATTATTAAAAAACTGAAATGCTTATAATATTTTAGATATTTTTATATGTCAAGAAAGAAAAATCAGAATTATTATTATTAATAAATATAAAAGGTCTCTACGATATAAGGAATGCCGTTCATTGAAATTATAAATATTTTAAATAAACATAAATATAATAACGACTGATCCTTAATGAAAATAATAAGACAGAAGAACAAATTATTATTTCTATTTAAATTGCTCACTCTTTTGTTGTTTTTAAACGAAAGCTTCAAATTAAAACTTAGTACTGTATAAAAAAAAAAAAAACGCACGATGTGAATTTGTCTTTGAATCATCATTCTCTATACAGTTATTCGAATTAAAATGATACACGGAATTCAATGGAATGGTTCAAGTTAAATTAGCGGAGACTCCGTGGAAGTGCTTTTGGGAAAAGTATTCCCGTGCGTGTGTCACGTTTCGAAATGTCGTATCGACGGTTCGAAGTTCCCGCCGTGCGCGCTTGGTCGATGGCTCGTGCATGAATTGAATGGACGCGAGATGAACCCAAGCGTTCGTGGCGTCCGGAACGACCGACCGCCGCTCCTAGGCGCGCGGCTCAGAGCGCATGCCCCGGGGGGTTTATTATCTTCTTTCTGTTCAAGTGCCATTTCGTTGCATGCAGTGCAGTCTATAAAACAGAATGCGTTCTCCGCGGGTCTCGAGTTTCCTATCACTTATCGTCATTCGTAGCGTATAAACATAACAGCACGCGGTCATTAGCTCTCGATTCATATTGTTTACGTATTCGTCTGGCACATGGGAGGGCGGTCGGAGCGCGGCTGAAAATCGCGTCGGACCCGCTTCGTGTGGAGACGACGGGCACGTATCGCCGTTCGTGGCGTTCCCTCGAGGCGTCGTAATTACGGATATCGGAACGGGACTCACCTCGGACTTCTCGCGGACGCGCAAAAATGTCATCGAGCTACGCGGACGGGTTATCGCCGTACGAAAACAAAGGAGTGCTGGGACTGGAGGAGGTAAAAAAAATATTCGGCGGGACGAGGTTTTTTTTTCTTTTTTATTTTTTTCCTACTCTCTCTTTTCTCGCCGAAGTTATCTCGCCGACGCGCGGTAAACGCGCGCGATGGCGTTTTAGTCCACGTCGCCAATTCCTCGCGGAGTCGAGTGACGCTCTACTTTTTTTTTTCTCTCTTTCTTCCTTTGTTTTCCTTTTTCTTCGTTCTCTTCAATCCTTTTTTTTTTGCTTGCAGAGATACGATAGCGTCGAGACTCTTCGTCTGAAATGCGGTCTCCTGGCCGACTGGATACAAGGCGCACGTCACGTCGTGGTCCATACCGGAGCCGGTATCAGCACTGCGGCGGGTATTCCCGATTTTCGGTGACTATCGCATTGTCATTTATCAAGATTATGAATTTCACCCCTGTCCATACCTGAAACTCACTCCTGAATCCACTTTCCCACTCGCTGAAGACTGCGATTTGACGTATCGTGGAAAGGAAGACGGAAGGATGTTTAAAAATTAAAAGAGTATGAGATAAATAAAAACATCGAGCAGGGCTAAGTCGTTACCCACTTTTATATAAAGAAATCTTTTCTCATGTCACTAGTTTAACTTTTAAATATGTTTACATAAACATAAATGTACATGCTTATGTATTTGAACTTGTCCTTATAACTGTTTACGTTTCTAATATAATGAATATACAAAATTAAAAAAAGAAATAAAAGAATTCAAATATGTAAATAAAGTTTGTAATTATTTATGAATTAAACAAATAGAGAATCATTTTTTATAGACAATAATTGGAACAGCATATTTATTTATATCGCTAATTTGAGCGACATTCTTCTTTGTACTAGGGGTACAAATGGTGTATGGACATTGGAACAAAAGGGTTTAAAACCTTCCATGAACATCTCTTTTGATGAAGCGATCCCTACAAAGACTCACATGGCATTAAAAAAATTGATAGAGGCCAGTAAGTGTTGGCAAACTAGATTGTAAAAGAACATCAAAGTTCTTTTTATAAACGGTTTTTCTTTTTCTATTTTTCTATACACGATGTTTTTTTGTTTTTTTTAGAAAGAATAAAGTTCATTATAAGTCAGAATATAGATGGACTACATCTACGATCAGGAATACAGAGGCAGTATCTTTCCGAGTTGCATGGAAACATGTTTACAGAGCAATGTGACAAATGTGGCAGGTTTGTACACACACATAAAAATATAATTTCAAATTTATAAGGAAACAAAAAAATATATAAAATTGTTTAGATTTAATTAATATACTTAATTCCGCTAAAAAAAGTTTGATCCAACGAACAACAAATATGAGAAAATGAGTTTAATTATTATAGCAATGCCAGCTTTCTTGTAATAAGAATATTAAAAGCATTAGGAATATAAATTATTTTGCAGACAATTTATTCGAAATTTTGCAACCAAAAGCGTGGGGAAAAAGTCCTTGGATACTGTATGTAGATCGGAACAAATAGGTGGGCGCCCATGCCGTGGCCGAATGCACGATACCATTCTCGATTGGGAGCATAATTTGCCAGACAGCGACTTGACACTGTCTGACCTTCACTCCAGGTAAGTGACTGTATTATTATGTATCAGCATTCAGAGTAGTAGAAATTATAATAAAATACTCGAAGCTATTATGCGTGCAAACTTTAACATTCGTACATCAAGAATTGTATTAAAATTGTAAATGTAATGGTACACGTGGTTTTAATATAGTTTGTGGAATGTTTCAGGTTCTGTTAATAAAAATTCTTAAAAATACTTACCTAAAATAGTGTGTTGTATATCTTGATATTAAATATAATGTTTCTACTAACGTTCTTTTAGTGTCGCCGATTTAAGTATATGTCTGGGAACAACGTTACAAATTATTCCAAGTGGTAATCTGCCTTTATATACGAAAAAATACGGAGGCCGTCTTGTTATATGTAATCTGCAACCGACAAAACATGTAGGATTATCACACGGCATAAATTTGTAAAAAGGTATTAAGTATTTCACCACTGATAAAAATGTTTACTTGTAGGATAAAAAGGCTGATTTAATTATCAATGGCAATGTCGACGAGGTAATGGTCGCGGTCATGAATAAATTAGGATTGGAAATTCCGGAATATGAAAGCAGTATGGATCCGACACGAAATTCTGATACTACAGCTAAAGAGATGGACTGGACGATCCCGACCAGCAGAATAAAGGAGATGAATGTGCTGTACAAAAAGGTGTGCAAGCCGATGCGAAGGAAACGAAAAACGTTTATGTATGAGAGGGAGAGAACGGACGCAACAAGGGAAACTAAGGCCAGAAAGCCATCATTTACGGTTAAGCAAGAAATCAAAACAGAAGCTAATATAACCACATCGGGTGAAATGTGTCAAACCGATAATGATCGTGTCCCTGACAACTCCGTTAAGACAGAAGAAAACGCAAAGGATATCGAAAAGTATAGATATTCGATGGAAGACGCAACGGAGCATAACACTGATCTGAAAATGAATCAAACGGTGTAGCAAGTTTTAATGAAGTAATAATTTTCCATTATAATATTTCGATTATTCTCAGTGTATGCTAACAGTTGCTTATGAGTGCATATTTAATGATGTTTATTGTCCGTATGAAATATGCGATAGATTTGCTGATGTTCTCAATAGGTATTTGAAGTACTCGCTGCACATTTAGTATTAAATGTGGCTCTCTGTCTTTCTCCTCTTCTTCCCTTCTCTCCCTCTCCTATTTTTCTATGTTTTTTTGTTTATAAAGAAATTATTTCTTCGAAATGAATATATATATTTACATATATGTATATACATACGTGTATATACATACGTTAACATATTTTTATTCAAACTTATTTTTAGAAAACAATAACAAATATTTTTCTCACTTGCAATGAGAATAATATTTATGTATAATTTTTTAAGCGAGTATATAATTATTGTTATGATTGTGGACATAAAACATTTAACATTAAATGTGCAATAAGAATACGCGCTCATAATATTGTTTTCAAGACATGTCATTTATGACAAAGACAATGAAAATATTCCGATAGTTGTATATATTCTTATTAGTATCTACAAAGTTCTGTTTGCGTATTGCATCTGCTTGTTACAACTAGCTTATATATTTACACATATGCATATTAGACATTGCGACGAGAAATTCGATATAGAGAGATTAAATCTCTCGACAAGCAACGTGTTCCAGATTTCTCGTGCATAATGTAATACTTTTTCCACTATAGATTATATTAATAAGATTTTTCGATAAATAAGCTCTTCCTAGAAGACATTTCGCCAGTAAGAACTTCCATAAGCTTTTTTTTTAAATGAGAATAGCTGAATTCGAAGTAGTTGCTTGATCGTAATAATAAGAATAATACATATATGAGAGCTGCCTAGTATATGAATAATTTATGCCCATAAATGGTTGAAAATTATATCTCCAACAGATTTTTATATTATCTATTAAAGAATTAGAGATCGTTACATATATAATTTTCTTCTATCTTCCATTCCTTTTATGGATATCGTTGATTCTGCAATTTTTAGCAAGAAATACATGTATCTTGTATAGAATACATGTAAAAGAAGCGTGTATGCCCATTAAAATTATTTCGAACGTCGAGAATAAAATGTAAACCACCAAGAACAAGGCAAAATTAAAAAAAAAAAAAGATGATCTTTTTAGTACAACGTGTTACATGCGATTGGATCATAAAGAAATTATGAATCCAACATCGTTTCTACTGGCGACATTTCCTGTGTGACTTTCCTAAATAATTGTTTTCGTCAATAGATTATTCTGGGTCCCGTTAATCATCCTCGATGTTCAGGTATGTTCGCCTTATGAAAATTGACAGCGCATACGGGATCGATTTGCGCGTCATATAATACAAAGCACATGTTTGTATAAGTAAGCTTAGTAAGCTAATAGCACTATTTGCTACAAGCTGATGTTAGATTGTCCGATAAATTCAGATGTTGAATTTTTAACAGAGTGCGCCTTTTTCCATATAGTGTTGAAGGGAATGTTGAAAGTAAAAGTTTTAACAATATCTCGCAGTTAGTATGCTAAACGATTTTTCGCGCGTAGATTATACAAGCTGCCACGTGTAGAGTGCATTCGATAGAATGCGATATAGCGAATCATGTAATATTTATATGTACATAGTGATGTTTGCTTCATTTATCGTAACACATGACTTTATTTAAGTAATTATTATTATTCGCCAAATATAATATTCGAAATAAAAAGTACATCTATGAAAGATTATGCAATCATTTCCAATTATACCTCAGTCCATGAAAATCACCAAGTTGTGTTATAATATTTAATTTAATATAAAAATGATAGAATATGGTATATAATAAGATCATATACTATATCTTTCAATTTTATATATACTTACACACAAAATAAAAAAGGGGATTTCCCCTATTTATAAGTTTATATTACAATGCTTCTTTATAACATTTATATTATAACAGAATATTACGAGCTTACCATTATATAAAAATTAACATTTCCCTAGAGAGCATTGAGTTGAAAATGTCTCTAGATTTGAATGAATTTTATAATTATAAAATTTGTTGTGGTAACACGATAAATATGATACATTCTTATAGGGATATCTCGCCAATACCGATAACAAATTGAAAAACATTTATTACTAGTAATATTATCAATATTTTTTATCTTTCCGAGAAATAACTGATCCTTACCATTATGAGGAAAAAAATAGATTTTTATCAGAAAAAATAATAAAATGTCGACATAAAAAACATTCCATTTTCTTAAATAAAAATAATTTTTAATTTTTTCTGTAATTGTTACAATTATAATTACTTAAGAAATATTTAAATTTCAAATATTCTATTATTATAAGCAGTTGATAATGTAGATGTTCCAAGTTTTAATAGTTAAACTGCGTCAGTATGTTTTATATGTAAAAATAAGAAAAAAATGTTATAAACTTAATTTTATAGAAGTTTTATTAAAAATTAAGAGTTACAAACAAAAATGAAAACTAAATATAAATAAATTTGACAATGTTGGTGACTAAAGGTTTGCGTCAAACAATCAGCCAATCATATTCACGCGCTTCAAAATGAATTTGAAAAATTAAAATATTTTCTATCATGAATTGTACTTCATCAATCCATTCTTTGTGAAAAACAATCTTCTATATCGTATGTATATTCCATGGAATTAATATTGTTCAGATGCGAAGTAACATTTTAAAATGGAACATTGATAAAATCATATATTCTATTAATTCTCTGAAGCTGGCGCCAAAATCTGAAACACAATTACTGGTACTAGGTCTTTAAACTCATTTATTTTATGTTAATTAAAAAGTATTAATTAATTTTAAGGAACCAATAATGACAACTTGTATAAAGAAAAAACGAATATTAAATATATTTTAATAAATTTTAATAATCTAATTCAATGTAATATAAAGAAAATAGAATTGTTTAATATTTTTGACAGATTTGTTATAATTGAATATAGGTCGAATAGATTTATCATCCGAAGGGTTGAATAATAAGAGCAGATTTTTTCATTCACAGTACTTTCTATTTTTTTGTTACAAGTTTTTTAATAAAATTTCTATAGACCTATGTTTAAATAAAATTTGTTTCTTATGTTCTCTCATCACACAGAATAATAATTACTGCATGCAAATATTAATTGTTTATTTGAAGTATTTAAACAATTCATAATATATTTTTAAATCTATCATGAGTTTGTCACAAACATAAAATTTATTTAAAATACGTTCTAAATCCAAAATAAGTTTATTACTATCTTTCATCAAGATTATTAAATTAAAATAATTTTTATTTATGTATTTAATTATTATATAAAGTCGCTGCGATGAAATCTTTATAATATTAAAAAAAATAAATTCTTATTTTGAGTATAGAAAATAAAGAGTTTCTCTTTCAAATTTGTACAATAAATATATTTTGAGACTATTATATAAAAAAAATAAGCTAAATACAACAAAGAAATGAGAGACCCGTATCGAAGTGAAATCGAAAATCTAAAACTGTTCTATACGCTCTTTTTTTTTTATAAACATCGAAACCGAAATTGAAACATAAAACCGTAACAGATATATTTGATGTTTTATAACCATAATTAGAACTGAATTGAAAAATATCTTTGGTCCAGATCTCTGCTAAATAATTACTTCTTTAGCAGCAAAACGGCATACTTTTTTTATTCTTTATGTTTAAAATACACCAGCACAGTCGTTAAAATCTGAGATATCCTGTATAATTGTATAAAAAATATTTACACTATAAATTTTTAAAATAATTATTATTTAACATTGTTAATTGTAAAGTCTCTCTTGTATATTTTATTATATCTCATCTTGTTATAAATTTTCTTTTAAAATTGCATGTGATTGGGTCAAGTAATTAAGGAGTATATATTAAAAATGGTCTTACTACAAAGCGTATCTGGTCAGCTCTCAACCTATTCGCCTGTTTTATCGTTATCTTTATCGCTTTCATTTCTAAATATTTCTTTTCTTAGGTGTACACAACCACCACTCGATCGCGTCCGTCTTCTCCCACCCATATTGCGTTGCAGGCAATGCAGGCTGCAGGGATTCCTGAGAGAGCCATTATACTCTTCGGGGCCTTCACGCTACCCTCGGAGGTGCTCGGAGGTTAATCTTCGTGTTCGAAAGACGTGTGTTATTGTGTGTGTGACGAATCGACGCCACGTAGTTAAAATCCAACTGGATACCAGTGCATACATCGGATTAAGACTATATAGGTATTAACTGAGAGTACGAAACCGAGCACGAGAGTATCCAAAACATCGCTTGATAAATGGAGGATAAAAAATCCATAAAGAAGATCGATACCACCGCCACCACCGGTATCCCGATCGTGAAATCGGTAATCGGTTAGTATATTATTATTATTGCACTTTTGTGTATATATAGATTTTATGTACAGAGAAATTGAATGAAAAACTTGTATGCATGCGTGTGTATATTACTTTTGGTATGGTAGTGTAAAAAATGCAGCGATCGTGGAAGATCGGTAATCATATTAGTGTTATTATTGTTACACAATTACAAATCTCTAAATACGGATTGTGAATGCAGAAAATTTTCTGCTAAATATTTTCTATGGACTTAGGTATCACTTAACTATACTTGAGCTTTTTAATCGCGATACGCAGTTGCATCATATATCCTTTACGCATATATCTTTCGTAGAAAGCACGTATATCTCTGCGTGATAGGAAAGTGATACAAATAAAAAATCAATTTTTTGTTTAGATAGTGAATGAAAATTTGTAGGCTTGACTTTTTTTCTTTCAATTAGTGTTTTATAACGTTGTATTTCTTTTCTTTGTAATTACAGTTAAAATATTTAAAAAGTAGTTTCTCTACATTTATACATATAGGATTATACGAATATAATTAATTCTCCACTATTACAGATATCGATTTAATTATTAATTTCTATAATGTCTATTACAAAATAATATAAAATAATACGCACAAGTAAAGAAAATACATATAATGATAATACAATTTGGAAATTTATCAATGCAACTGTCAGATTTTTTTTTTCTTGGTTTTTATCACATATAATTCGTCTTTCTTTTGTCGTTTAAATTTTACAGTTATATCTACTGATATCATAAATATACACACTGAATTTTTTATTTATTATTAAACGCATTTTGTCGAGACAGGATATAAGATAATTTTAAAAATAGATGTGCATCTAACGAAGTTGTAATACTTTGGAGACGAATTCTCTTTTAAATTTTCAGAAAGTCATGACGTCTTAATAATTGTAAGAATCCGTCTTTGCATATTCGAACACTTCTCACGATCTCATCAATTCTTCTCTCTCCATAACATACCGATTGCTGTATAATCCTGCAATTTTTATCACAAGTGAAAGATTCCAGAACGTGTCGGCTAACATCAATCGATGTTATCAATTGACGGGCGTATCAGACGCACTGCTTTACGCTATACGCACGTTTCATTTACTTACGACTGACGCATTTGTTCTTTAGTCGACACGACTGATTCCTTTTTGTTCTTGCAGCCTATGTAGTACGGAATTATATACAGGGTGTCCGGAAATTCGAGGACAATATTACAGCGTGAAACTTCGTAAAAAATTATAAGTGTAAGCTATTTTTTTCATAGTTTTTTTTTAAGTATGGACGTTTCAAGTTTGACTCATTATAAGAGTTGGTTAAAAATTATTTATGAATGTTGTGTGCATACAGTGGTAATGTTTGTTTTAGTATCTAATATTATAAATATAACACGTACATGGACGGGGAACTTTTTAACCAACGCTTATGATTAGTCAAACTTTAAACTTTTTTTTACTTAAAATACTATTTTACGATAAAGATGGCTTACACTTTTATTATTGAATTTTTTACGAAGTTTCACGCTGTTATAATATATTGTCCTCGAATTTCTGGATAACCTGTATTCAAAATTGATTTCAGTTAGAATCATTCAATTATTTCCTAGATTTCTATTACGTTTTGTAGAGAAAACAATAATTCCATTCCAACTTATTCCGTGATAAGTGTTCTATAACAGCATCAGACTTGCAATAAATTAAATTCATTATTGATCAATTATTTATTATTACAACAACGTTGTTCGTAATTTTTTTTTATATTATATAGCCCCTATATAATTGCAATTGTTAGACGATCTATATTTAATGTCACACTTAAGATACCATTCTTTATCAAGGTTGCAATAAATACCGATTGAATTATCTTGGTCTTTTTCCTCATCACTTTAATGTCAAATAACATAAATATTATTCAAAATTTACACAAGGGCGCATAATGCTCAATAAACTTTCTTGAATTAGCAACAGGAAATAAAGGTTCATATGTAAAGAGTTTAATATTTCTCTTTCAAACCACACTAAAAGAATCGTATCACTTTATGACCGGCTCGTATTTCCTTTTTATCAGCATTTTTTCTATATCAAATTTAATTCTTTCGTACAGGTTGATTGATCCTCGGTCCTCGTAGTTATGATGATGATATTTAACATCGATATCAAAAGTTATATCAATTCCTAAACAATATTTAGTATTTTATTAATATTTATTTATTATTTATTTGTTTTTAGATATCTAATAATTTTAGAATTTAGCTTTTGATCTTTGTTTTTTTTCTAGTCTTAATGTTTACAAGATGTATACGTTAAAATTTAGTTTTTTTGAAAGGTCAGTGTTCTAACGAAATTTATGAGGTATTATTTTTTAATAGATTTTATAATTAACTTTTTCTTGGCTAAACGATTTGATAAGCTTTGTATTAAAATTTTGCTTTACAGTTATAACTTTTCCTCTTGTATGACATTGTATTTATTAACGATTGTAGCTTTTTTTTATTATTATAAAATTATAAATCTTGATCGATGTCCTAGTTTCCTAATATCTAATATGATAATGTTAACTTCGCAGATCCGAACTGCCAGTATGAAGCCTCGTATTTAAAAACCGGCAGCACGCGTGGTATTGTTTACCAAATGAAGCTCTTAACATGGGTCACATGGAAGCTGATATGCCAGAACGATGCAAGTATCAGCAATTGGTGGTTGGCTACGGAAGTAAGCAACGCTCTTGGATTTCATGACCTTGTTTTGAAATACGCCATTAACGGTGTAAAGGGAGATGGAAGTATCTCCAATAAAAAATACATGTACCGTTTCATGCAAATCAAGCACAAGAGGTCTTTGAAAAAGAACGCCAATATCACTAGTTTCCATTTGTTATCTCAGAATAAGTTGCATCGTCAAGGCAGTCTGATTTATCTATTTAGAGCCTACGTAAATATGCTTGAAAAATTTGACAAGATCTCGCCCGACCAAATTCTGGACCTAACGATCTTTACAAACATGAACATTGAAGCGTTTACTTTCTTAGTACCGATACAGAATGATAAACTTTATGGTTTCGAAGGAAAAGGCAAGAGATATCGTATTGATATAAAAGCATTACAAAAGGTGCCAAGAATAATGGTATGTCTATACAACATTAAAGAGGATGAGGATATCATATTTGGTTTTCTGAGAAAATTGGTGTTCATGGTGGACCAACCATCCGAGCCTGAGTTGGAGGACCTAATGGTTGCAGACATGGCCAAGGTCTTCAACACGCCGCAAATTTTCTACGATAATTTGTACAAGAATATAATCAACTGGTTTCTCATTTATGATAACGGCAAAGCACCATATTTCACCGAGGATCATGCAGTGGAGCATCTGAAAAAGATTGAAGCTATACTGAAGAAAGCGAAGAATACGGAAATGTTTGTTGAATCAGTTTCGAAGTTGTCAGATAAATTAAAATCATTATCTTTGTAAAGACAATTCTCACTTCGTAAACTTTCATTTTTTTTTTTTAAGACAAAGTATAGAGTGCCTTACTTTTTCAATTTATTAAAAGAAAGCGATCAAAAACAATTTTTATGTTTTACGCACTGTATTGTTTTGCATGTGATATAATTTTAAATTTTCTATTAGAAAGATTATGTTATTTAGTAAAGTGATATATACAAGACTTAGGTATAATGCCTATATATAATTTTTGTAACAAAATTAAAGTTTTTTTAAAATGCATGGACTGCAGATACAGTATTGGCATATTGTAAATCAAGGCCCGGTTCCATCAATATAAGATTAACGATAACGTCGGTTCAATTTACTCTTTTCTTGGAGTTAGAACGAGATAAAGAGTAAATTGAACCGAGATTAAAATTCTATCATCAATATCTAATTCTTAGAATTAGAGAAAGATAAAGAGTGAATTGAATCAAGATTAAAGATAACCTTTCATTGATGGAACCGAATCGACATCAGAAAATATTTATAAAATATTTATTTAATTAGCTAATGATTTTTGTCAAATAGATATTGTGTGTATTATCATATAAAAAAAAATTATTTTTAATTTTGATATGCCAATTTAAACTATGAGAGTCATAAAATATATTAGTGACATAGAGTATAAATTAATTTACTTTTTTTTTTTTAAGATTTTACCTTAGTTTTAGTTTTTGATATAAATTTTTTATGATTTATTTAAATGATTTAATAAGTAAACTGCAAAATATAAGCCGCTAAGCATTAATTTCGACAATTTATATATCAAATCTAGAGAAATATCTTTTTGTAAATTACTCCAAGGAGTTTCATAAGAATTGTTTAATTATGAAAAGGCACAAAATAAAATAAAAGATGATCATTCATTCCATTGCATATCGTTTATTATTATTCCTGATTTATAAATTAGAGAATATAACTTATTCATGTACACGTGCGCTACAACGATTACTTGATATCTTGATTTTCACGACAGTCGGGAGAGGAGAAAATGTCACTCGAGAAGTTTCTAACTGACTCGTTCGCTTCGAGAAATGTAATTTTCCTTCGTTCGCCTATAGCATATATGTATGCGCAAAGAAGCCTTAATTAGTGTGTTTACGCGTAGTGTGTCTATCGCAGGATATTTGTAAACTCGGCCCGTTTGCAAAAGAAAACCGAGTCTTTTCTTTACGAAACGCCGCGGAATGCGACGCTTTGTAAAGATATACTGGACCTTTTTTTTTTTTTATTATGGACGGAGGCTGAATCTGTAAACGTCCTTCGACAGAGACATCACAAGGAGATGCGTCGGGACGAGATCAAGAAAGATTTTTGCTTATTTCCAACCTCGATTTCAGACCTGGCTAAAATATATTATAGCTGTGTACAAACGTCTCCGTTATAAAATAATAAATATCGTATATCTATATGTATTTGTGTGTATGTATGTATGTGTTTGTTCTGTAGTTATGTATATGTGGAGACAGGGAGGAGGAGATCGAAGAGAGAATGTGATGTAAGTAGAGACGGTACGAGACTGCGTAAAAGCACAAACGAACAATAAAATGGGGTGTATGTGTGTGTATGTGTGTGGATAGAGTGAAGGAATAGGAAATACAAATCGTTTCCCTTTGGCCTAGTAAATCTGCCGTCTAACTCATCTCACGTTCTAATCTAATCTAATCTATATTACCTACCTACGTCAATAATCAAGTTAATCATTTGGTATAATTGCATTCGCGAAAGATAACCGAGCTATCTATATACACTAAGATTCCACATAACGCGACGAGACGTTATCATCTAATTGATTGATAGTGACATAAACTTCACCATATATTGCTCCTCGCATTTTTCCACATATCGTTTTGTGAAGATTGCATCTCGTCTCACTCGCTGTCCTATCGAAAAGAACAATAAGATAAGATCGATAGCGTATACATAAACTATTTGCGAGCCTTGAACGAGCGAGTTTCCTTACCAACGACGTGCAAGATCGATCTCGAGATTTTCCGCGTGAAGTCGCGGTCGGGAACGGTCCCGCGGAATATCCGAGTTCAGAACACGTTCGCCAAATACGTCGCGGCGATCTATATGCTAGTCACATTCACACTCTAAATTACGTTTGTTTTCTCACTCTCATAGAAGTACATAACTAACAATAAATAAGATCCTAGTGCATATGGCTAACTTAGAATAATTCATTGTGTAAAATGAATTTATCTTTGGATTTAAATGCAGCGTCCATCTTGTTGGCGTCGCGAAAAATGTTCGCAGGTTCAGCCTCCTTTCAAGAGGGAACCTCACCTTTTTCTTCTTTTCTTTTTCGTCTTCTTCGCATCCCGCTATAACACAATAGCGTTATAGTTGAGACAGTTTAGGAACCGCAATCGCGCATCACCTAATACCGCGCGTGAAATGTGGATACAAACAATATTTCGCGTTATCTTCCGATTTCTAATGCACTGTTCATGATATGATAATAATGCATTTGACAACTACGTTAACGCGTTTGCGAAATCATGGTGCATTCGCAAACAATATTGATCACATCAAATCTTACATATATTTTAAATGGTTGCGATTTTCATATGTGTATATACATATATATGTATATGTATACATACATATTACATACATATGCTATCGCGCGCGTTTGTAACTTCTCAGATACTCTTAAAATAAAATAAAACATTCTTGAAGAATATTTTTTTAAATTTTGGCGACATAGTTCGATCTTTTTTAACTATGTTTACTATAATTCTCTGGCAGTTTTTCTAAAATGCCTGAGGAGAAATATCATAAAATTCATACTTGAAAACTCTGGAAAAGTAAATTAATAAAATACACAAAGTGTAGGACTGTAATAAAAATAAGAAATTTTTTTAAGCAATATCGATCCGTGATAAATATTTTTGTTATTTTATAGTTAAAAAAGATCAAATTATTGTAGATATATTGCCAAAATATAAAAAACTTACAAAAATGTTTTATTTTACATTTGAGAAGGTCGAGAATTTATAAACGATAGTATATATATATATATATATATAAGGAATTTATGTCAGAAGGATAAATAGTTTGAATAAGATATTGATAACAGAGGAAGATACACACCATTGTAACATTTACTTTTTAATTGTATCTCATTGACGAATTAAACTGAGGAATGTGCAGCGCAGGTACTTTTCCATGATAAAGAAAATGTACGTCATGATAGCAAGTAGTATAGCTACAAGCTCATGAATACTTATGCAAAAAATAGGTGAATCGTAAAACGAATCGAAAGGAATTTCCTAAACTACTCTTTAATTTTTTTTTAAATCAGGATTTGATTTTGAGAACAAATGTTTTTTTTTATTTTCTTATGTACTTATGTACTTTTTTTATTTTCTTATGTAGTTTTTATTTATGTATTTTTTTTATTTTCTTATGTAGTTTTTACCGTACAAAATTAAGATTGTATAAAAAAAAATAAGATTTAATCGAGAACGTTAGCTTAAAATAATAAAGAATGATTTGCATAAAATAAACTTTCTATTGATTCCTTCGTATCACCTACTTTTTGCGATGTAAAAGCAGACTTGTTGACAATCCCTGTTATCATTACAAATGGTAAAATTTTATATCGTACGTAGCGATATAATGACACATTTCAGCTACTGCTCACAAATGATTTCATTAAATAAACTTCAAAACACTACAGTGTTTTATACGAACACGTGCGACAAATTGATAAAGAGTATAAGGCACGATCGTGAACCTTAAACGGAGAATCGAAAAATCCAACGAATAATTTAAAGGCATCTTCTGTGCTCACATACAAGAAAGTGGTGTGTGATCAGACATTAACGACAAAATTTTAATCCTCTAATAATCTTTATAGAATTACTCGTTAGCGATAAACGTTTTGCTCATTACAATTCCGATTTTTCTTTTCTATACATAGTCTTCTGAGATTCAAAATAGTTGCTTAATACCGATTAGTATTTCAAGTATAATTCTATACTTTACATTTAATCCGCGAATCCAATCTGTATCCTTACTTCCAATTCAATCTATAACTGTTTACATGATTTATGTGTCTGATCGTGCCACGCTTCTTCTCCCACGATTGATCATCCGATTACTCATTATGGTTCACACCTAATAACTTCGCCGCATCGTCCGCCGAGCTTAGAAGAACCTTGTCGAGTAAACCTTTCTCGCGTATCCCCAGCAAGTTGGAGATCAGGTCGTTGTCTCCACTCTCGCTAGGTACCTCCGCGGGAGGCGGCGGGGAAGGCAGCAAGGCGGGTACGGCGCCCTGTGGACCATCGTTCGCCATTCTACCAGTGAGAGTGGCCATATTATCGTAGTGATTGTACCGCATCAGGGCGCAGGGTGCCGCATCCGCCGTTGCTACCGCCGCGACGGTCGGCAAGGAGATTCTATCTTGAGTACGGGGTCTGCTGGTGTTGGTGGAGATCGGTGAGTGCTGCTGGCTCCTGGGAGTTATCGTTGGTGGCTGCGTGGGCGAGTTGTCCTCGTCGCCGCTGTTGGCTATATACATGGCGGAGTCCACCGACTCGTGCTTCTTACGATGGCGCAGCATGCTGTGTTTGAGCGTGAATTTCCTGGTACATATGTCGCATTCGAAGGGCCTCTCACCCGTGTGGGTCCTCATGTGACGCCGGAGATCCTCCGCGGACCAAAATCGTCTCAAGCAGAAAGCGCACACAACCTGGACGGAGGAGATACAGGAATGTTACTTCAATTGTATTATCGAGTGACACAAAGTGAAAGCACTTAGAAAATGTATATTTGACGTTATATTTATTAATTTTTTTATACGAATCATGTTCACGTATCCATTTTTGTAGAAATCTTTTTAGAATTCCGTTATACCTTATTACCTTTCTGTTGCTGTAATCGGGGAAACGGCCTTTCTTTTCTTCTCCGTCACTGGGATGCTGGTGCGACGCTAACATCTGATCTTCGTTTGCATCTATATTCATGGACGCCATGTCGAGAGCGCCCTTGGCCTTCAACATGTCGTACGAACGACTATGACTGGCCTTGATGTGGTCCAGGCAGTCCTGACGTTCCGAGAAACCGCTGTCGCACAGATAACATTTGAAGGGTACGTCGCCAGGACTCGGAGACAATCTTGGTGATTTGCGTGATCTGGTGGCGTCATTTATCGAGGGGGACACGTTGGAAGTCGGCTTCGCAGCTGTGACGGCAGACGGCGTGTTCTCCATGTTGTCAGACATGCTCGATGAACGGCTCTCGTAATCGCTCTGGTCGTTTTGCGCGGGGCATTGAGGCGAACTGTTCTGTTGATCGCTAGATTCCGATCTAGATGCGTTCTTACGGTGCTTACTCGACCGGTGCTTCTTCAGATTGCCCAATGTCGCGAACGTCGAGCTTGGGCACTGATGGCATTTGAACGGCCTCTCGGGCACATTCCTCATGGAGAACGTGTTACTGCCGTTGCTGCTGTTGCTGCTGCTAGCGACTACCTGAACGTCAGGCGAGGATGAATTCCTAACACGGCGCATCTTGTTCGCCTTCGCCTTGTGCTTTCTCAACAAATGGCGGTCGCAGTTGGACTTTGTAGTGAAATGATGCGAACAATGAATGCACTGATACGGCTTCTGACCGGTGTGGGTGAGAATGTGTCGTCTCAGCGACGAAGTCCATGGAAATTGACGTTTACAATATGGACATGAAACGCGGTTCGGTGCCATTGAATACGCGGACTTCTTCTTCTTTTTCTTCTTCTTGTTTGGCGTGACATCATTCCCGGAGTTCAACGAGTTCATAGAATCGGATTTTTCACTGCCGGAATTATTACCGCTGGTCGATGCAACGGGGCCCTCCTCGTCACTCAAATATTGCGGTTGAAATTGCTGATATTGCTGAGACGCATTGTCTAAAAGCTTTGAGACACTAGCGAGGTCGGGTGTCCCGTCTTCGAGTTTGCCTTGTTCTTTTTCAGTGGATTGTGTCGTTTTTTCAGTGCGTATTGACTTACTTTCAGCCACGGATTCTTCCAAATCGGCGTCATCGATCTTATTCCGTGTGGACTGTTTATCGTGGATTTCTTCCGAGGTTTCTTCCGTGGGCTCGGTCGCTTCCGTTTTTACGACGATATCTTTAACATCGCTGCTTTCTAACTGATCTCTCAACAAACTCATACTAGGCTCGCGTTGAGTTTGCGACTCCTGATCTCGATCTCCCGGCTCCTCGTCTATCACCATTTCGTCGTCTGAATCATTATCATCTACTTTGTTGGCCTTCAGCTGTTGCGCCAAAATCGCGTATTTTACTTGGTCCGAGATAGGATGTGTGCCGTAGTCCGTCGATGTGACTGATGTGTCGACGTTCGGAAGAATGCTCGAATATGGCTGAACTACTTGCGAGGTTGACGGGCCAGTATTCTGTACCATAGATGGATGACTCGCAGGTGGTCTGCCTCTAGTCGAATGTCCGCCGCGAGGCCTTTGACTCCAATACTGCGGATGCTGTTGCTTGATATGCCGTTCCATATTACTCCTCAGTGTGAATCTCGCCGTGCAGTGCTCGCAAGTAAAAGGTCTCTCGGTACGATATCTGCGTTGCTTTTGCTTGGGGATTAACACTCCGTTCTTGAGTACCATCTTCACGGGATCGTTTGACGGGATACTTTCTGTTTTTTCGCGGCTCGGCGCGGTCTGATTAGTAATCTGCGTATTTATCAAGTTTGTATAAGCATTTTGTTCACTCGGGGATTGCGGAGTGTCTCTTGTTTGCGGATACGTTGCGTAGCTGGTGCTGGGCAGTGACGGATCAACTGAAAGTGTGCCGCCACCAGTGAGCTGCAAACCTCTAACCAGTTCCTTCTGCAGTCTGCCCTTCGTTAATTCCTGGCCGAACATGTGAGGACTGAGGAAGTACGGCGGTATCATGCTGGCACCAGTTAACGTGCCGAAATTGCGATAAATAGTATTCGCATAAAGAGTCTCCAGTGAGGTCGTTGGTGAACTCTCGCGTGCTCTGTTCAGTAGGGCTTGAGTCAGCAGCAGCGCTGGATTCGTGGCATACAATTCCTGTTGATTACTCTTAAACCGCTTCTCCTCCTGCGACCCGGAATCCTCGGCTTCCCTCTTTCGCTTTCTGCTCAGATCCAGCACATCCATGGACAGATCTAATGGACCGTCCTCCCCCGAGCTCAACCCAGAGCTTGTCGAGGGCTTCGTCAGGTTCATCGGACTAGCTTGAATTCTTTGGTGTGTATCCGTTTTGGTATCACTGACTAGAGACACGCTGCCGTCCGAGGATCCCGACTCGACATCGTCGTCGATCTTCGAATAATTAGATTTCACGATCATATCGTGAGAAAGGTTTGCTTCGTCGGCGTTTCTTTTGACAAGGTTGAGAGCCTGCATCTTCACTCTGAACGCGTCCGATTTATCATAGCGATTCATCGTTACCTCTGAGCGAATGTTCGATGGTCCAGGATTACAGTCCATCGCTATAGACGGATAATGTATTTGTTGTGATTGAGAAGTCTCTTCGCGTTCATTCGGATAAATAAGCGTCTTCCGCACATCTTCTCTGATGACTCTGGGCGAGCTTCTCTCGATGTTTTCATTTGTCGAATCCTCATTCGGATGATAGATTAGTGCATTCTTAACGTCTTCCTTGCTGATCATCCCATGACGATTCTTCACGTGCCTCTCACAATTCGCTTTGGTGGTGAACGCATAATTGCAGAGAGAACACTCGAACGGCCTATCACCGTTATGCGATCTCAGATGCTTCATCAGGGCGCCCTTGTCAGTACTGCTATACGGACACATATTGCACGGATACGACATACCCGGTTCCACGTTCATATGCGCGCGATTGTGTCCTTTCAGTGCTCGCAAATTAGGAAATACAGATGAGCATAGTCTACATGGAAACTCGCCCTTCAGTTTCATCTTCCGAAATTCCGCGGTGAAGGCATCCTGCGCCTCTTCTTCATTGTATTCGGACGAACAGGTGCCTGACGAGCCTGAAGATCCAATATTCGGATTGAACTTCATGTTATTCTCGGGCGTGCTCGCATCCGATCGAGGAAAGGTCTGTAGTCCATTTAGACTAACGGATAGAATGCTCGGGATATCTGCTAGATCCTTAGTCTCCTTCGGTTCCCTGATTTCGTTTGATTCTCGTGGCTCTTTCACCTCGTGCGCCAAAGACTTGTTCTGCAGATCCAACACAGCGAAGAACATCTCGCGCTTCGTCTTGGGATCATCGGGCTGCGGGCTGCTTGGATTGTCTAGCTCTGTCTCGAGATTGTTGTTAGTGCTGATATCGTTGTTATTATTGTTGTCATTGCTGTTTCTTTTGTTCTTGTAGGGACCCTTGCATTCCTTCTCGTGGGCAAGCTGGGCTTGTCTGCAGGGGAACGCGTGCAAGCACTTCATGCATTGGAACCTATTGGCTTCGCCAGAGGCCGGCCGATGCAGTTCACGCTCGCACATCGCCCGAGCGATCGTCGGAAATTTGATAGACGAAAAATCGATGAACGTCAGATCCCTGAAACCGTCCACGGTGTTGCGTAGGCTACGGCTGTTGTTGCCTTCCGGGTTCTTCTTGTAGTGTCTCATTGATCGATGAAGGTTCAGCGCGCGATGGTTCTTGAACGACTGGTTGCAGGTCTCGCACGTAGCTGGAGAACCCGGATGCATACGCTCCATATGGGATTCCAAAATCGCACTGCTCGCGAAATCCTGACTACAGAGCGAACAACCGAAGGTTTTGTGCTCATCCTCTGGCCGACACCTGATCGACGTCTTGTTGTTGTTCAAAAGGATCTTATGTCTCCTCTGATCCTCCATGTCACTGATGTCCTCGTCCGCGCACTTCCGCTTGTTACCGCGGTTGTTGCTGGGCGACGGTTGCTGTCGATCGTCGATCAGATCTGGTGAATTGTGCCTGGCTATCTCATTGTTGTTATACTCGTCCTGACTCGTCCCGGCCGGTCTCTCCGAACCGCTGCTGCCTTCAGAGTCCGTGCAGCTGTTCGGCGACACCATCCGATGGGTACACCTCACGTGCCGGTTCATGTTGCCGTTCGTCGTGAACGACATATCGCAGTGTTTGCACTTGAACGGCCGTTCGCCCGAGTGCACCAGCACGTGCCGGTCCAGCGAGCTCGCCGAACTGAGCACCTTATTACATACGCTGCAACTGTAGTCCTCTTCGCCGCTGCAGTCTGTGCTGCGAGGTGAATTGTGGCCGCGCAGATGATTCGTCAGTTCGTGGGAACTGGAAAATACCGACGGGCACGTCGGGCATGGATGCGCTCCATTCTCCGACAGCTCAACCTACATTTTTCGGAGAAAAATATACCATTTTTTAAAGATTTTGCAATACATTGTCATGTAAAAGCGCAACTTTATTACTGACAATACGAAAATATATTTTTATTTACGTTAATTTACTCCTTTTAAATTCTAATAAGATTGATCATTTTAAATTAATGATTTTTTATTATTAATTTTACACAAAAATTATGTAAAACAATTAACACAAAAAATGTAACATTGATATAATTTGTAAGCAAACTGTAGAAAATATATCTTTTCAGTAAAATTAATTTTATGTTATATTAAATTAACATGTATTTTAATCATTTACGTTTTAAAACACATTATTTTCATATTCACTGACTCATAAATTGAATTATTTTGGCATTATTGAATATTAGTTTAACACAAAATATTTAAATAACAAAATCATATTTTGTTAAATTAACACTCGAATATGTTCACAATTCAACACAAAATCGTAATAAGGATTGTTTGTAATATAAATACAGAATATTTTTTACTTTGTACTAAGCTTTTTTTAAGTAAATTAAACTTTTTTTTTCAATTTATTAGTAATGTATCAAATGTCTATAATAGACCTTATGTTAGAATATGATATAAAATATATTTACACTTGAAGATGGTGATGCAGCATTAATTTGCGTTTCGTTTTCCTGTTCCTGGCTGGGTCCATTTTCGGGTCCAGTCACTGTAACACATAAAATGTAACATTTAATTTAAAGTATCAGAACATTGAGTATAAAATAATAAAATGCATAGAATATATGAAGATTAAGTTTTTAATAAATTACAATTAACTATCATATAAGTGGCTAATTTTTATTTTTATTGAAATATTCAACTGAAAACCAAATATTTAAGTGTATAAATAATTGAGGAAACTGAGCTTCATGTTATGATTTCTCATTCATTCCTCGGACAGAGATGTCAGGAAGACCGGAAAAACCCGCAGAGCGAGCGTGACTTCTCTGGACCACAAATCTGCTGACGAAACAGGAAAACCGAGTCGTTTCGGATATAATGAAAAGGCAGTGGATTTATCAATTGAAGCTAAAAATAAAGAGAATGTGTGTATAAAATTATCGCAAGAATATCATTCTTCCGAAATATATTTATATTGCGGTTCGCATAATCGACTATAGATTCTGTATTTCATCACTGAAACACATTTATCTTTCTTTTCTCAAAGAGATACTTAGTTTGCATCAATTCATGCAAATAAAGGCCCTGGAAACAACGCTACAGACATATGCAACAGATATAAAGAAATGTAATCATTGCTACAACTCGGAAGAATCTTTTTAACACGGGGAAAATTGTGCAACCATCTAGATCGCGAATGTATGCGAATGGATGCATAAATCATCATATTGCGCAATTTTTCAAAAAGATTACTGAACAATGTCCGCGATGACGAGAAAGTTACGTTTCGGGTTGCGAAGTCTTGTTGCTGCCTTTATGACACAATTCAAAATTTCGTCCGTGGTATAGCGATTTAAAATGTGTATCGGGGAATATATATCACGCTAACTGATGCGCACCGGCCTTAAAACCGCGGATAAACAGGAGCCACCGCCGGATCCGCCGGTTTAGCCGTACTAGGTAAGGAACTGTGTCAGCGACAGAACAGGACACAAATCTGACTAAGTATTCCGGAAGCTGATACCCAGAGCGAACCGCAGATGGAGCCGAGACAATAACACTTATCAACGTTCTCGTCCGACGTTCTAACCGCATTCGACGGTCTCCATTCTGTATTTACACGCGTACGGACAACGCAGCGAGCATCTTAAGAAACTAGCAATCAGGCTTAGAATTCAAGGTGCGGTAAAATTGGTATTTAAATCATTCAAATCCATTATCAAAAAATCTCGTATCAATAAATACTTTTTCTCTTGATAAGGGAATTATTTGTGAATGTAAATATAATCAAAGTTGATTTTTGAAAGAATTTCGGTTGAATATCATCTTCGTTCACGTGATGAACTATGAGAGAGCAAACTAATCTCACATTAAATACATATATTTTGATATCAAGTACTCTTTAGTGTTTATTTGTTAATTTGGAAAACTGGAATTTACTTCATTCTTTTCATATAAATCGATAACGTTATGATATAATAAAACGGAGTGGAACGAAACTGTTGTCTGTGATAAAAGTTAATTGAATAGTATTTACAATTATAAAAGTCCACGGTATCTGCAAAGATTAAATTTTAAATTATATTTTTAAATTAATGTAATATTTTTTAGGAAGTTATAGTACCTTATAAACTTTAATTCACTTATCAAGTTGATAAAGAAAAATGAGTTTTTCTCTGATTCTATATAGATATTTGTACATAATTTATTTTCTCAGAATTTCATGAGAACAATAGGTACCTTAGTCTCGAACACAGATGAATTTCGAATACGATGACTCATGCGCGTGTTTCTGGTGGACTGTTAGAAAGAATGATCGAAGCAATAATAAGATATATCTTACCAAACAATGGATTACTAATAGATAATTAGAGATTAAATGTTTCTTCAGTCCTCTTTCATAATTACATTTCATACAAAATCTCGATCTACATATCAAGTAATATAAAGAAATATATATAGTATATATAATGAAAGTAATAAATTTCTATAAACGAGAGATTAAAGTAAATATCGTAGTTTCTTTTTTGCGAATACTCGTAAGATAAGGTAAGAATGAAAATTAAGAGATCTCCAAAAGTGTCAGGATAAATAAACATCAGGAGAAACGGAGAAATAAATAATGTAATATTTCAAAAGAATTTACAAAATCGAAGACAAAATAAATAAGATCTTTCCTTTATGTACCAAATCTGTTTAGATTTAAATTGAAATTTAGAACTAGAGAGAGAGAGAGAGAGAGAGAGAAGAAAATTATTAGAAAGAACTTTTGCATCTCTCTATATTATTTTTAAATTAATAAATGAGTATAAAATTTTGGAATTACTAAAGGATGTGACCAATACTGAATACATAAACTCGAACCCTTTATAGAAAACAATGCAATCCACGAGTATATTTAATAAATAAAAACTTTCCTATTATGTTATATTAATTATCCAACATACACAAATGCGTATGTTAATAAACGTTTGATTAAATATTTGTAACCAAATAAATGACAAATGATAGTGCAAAACACATAAACGTGTGTATTTCATGCAATAATAAATGGATCATATTAAACATAATATATTGATATGTTCATTTTAGTTTATACAGTTAGAATTTCAATTGAAACAATATTATGAATTTCTATCGACTAATGTTTCAGCTCTGTCAATTTAATGTCAATTTAATCATCATTACGATTGCTAAATTTATGTTTAAAAGATATAAATATACTTATAATTATTAAGTATCATAATGTATCAAACGTAATAATAATTTATCTTTTAAGAGACATAATCTAAATCTTTTTATTAACGCTGCGGCTATTCATCAATTGCTCGACTATAACTGGTCGTTTAGTGGTCCCAAATGAACCTGCTCAACAGCCATCCATATAACATATACCTGTTGGCAGGTGAACTTTATTCATGCGCGTAAATCATGCGCGCGCGTGCACATTCTAGTCAAGTGTGGAGAAACAAGTCCGATCAACTCTGTCCTGCGGTTTACGCGTGCCTGATCGTTAATGACTCTTCACCTCTCGCCACTAAACCTAAGTACTTTTAATTGAGCAGCCACTGAAATACGCACACGTGTCATTTTATTTTTTATTATAACATATATTTACAAAAAAATTTAGATCATCGGACGCAAATAGAGAATGAAAATTCTAAAAGGAAATAAAATCTACAGTGCGTGGAAAAGATTATTAAGTAAAATACATACATTGTTTACAAATATTATTTTAAAATAATTATTATAAAGAAAGATAATTTAATCTCACACACGTTAATATTTATCGAATTTATTATCATATACGAAAAAAAAAGATTTTGTTAAAATATTTTAAAATTTAGATATAGATACAAATCTGAAAATAATTTTGTTGGATCAAATAAATAATTATGTAGAAAACTCAAACATGATGCGCAATGCTGCAAAAAATTTATAGATTCTAGAAACCAACTTGAGTGTGTTCTACACAATTATTTTGATATAGTCCGACAAAATTATTTTCGGATCTGTATCTAGCTCTAAATTTTTAATTACTTCAACATCATTTTTCTATAATAATATTATTCTATTCTTATACCGCTTTTTTTCTTTTATATAAAAAACAGAAAATCATCTCACTTGGTTTCCTAATTCTTACTCGAAAACTCTTTAAGAAACTTCTTCACCTCTAAATGAAAATTTGTAAGTATAATGTAAAAGTAATTAAGCGCATATAACAATTATTTGTGCGATACTTTTAGGTGACTTTACAATACCGACAAGAAAATTAAAACGCGAAATTTTTTTATTATAACATTACTATCAGAGATACATCATGAGAACGCAGTTAAGAAAATGTCACCCGAATCGATGACGAGAAACGCATCGCAAGAATAGAAATCGGTTTTCTTGGTTCATGGAACGTCGTAACGATTAGTCTCCCGTCACATCGTGATCGTTAGAAATGGAAAGCACGAGGGGGAAAGATTTCCAATTGCGAGACCACACCAAATTTCACCAAAGCAATTCCTTCGAGGTAACGTATTCGAGAAATATTTAGAAAACAATGTAATTAAATAATACAAACGATAAGATTACAAAATCAAGTAGTTATCCAAATACGTTAAATAAGTTTTCAGATCTGGACCTTTCAAGAAATGTTTGCTTCTCTTTTTTTTAGTTACGTATTTTTCTTTTACTTTTTATAAAAACGCATTCTATTTAATATATCTTGAGAAATAATGTTATAACATCCTCGTAACAGATTTACGTAATAAAAAAAGTATAGAAATAAAGCAAAGCTTTGAGAAGATGAAATCAAATGATGAAATTAAATGCGCTTTAAATTGAATAACAGTATAGATAACATCACGAATATTTTATACGTGGATGTTTTTACGCAAGAGATGGAGCAAGAAGAAATAAATAATCGATCGTAAACAAAACTGCAATCCGTTACAAATGTACGAATACAAAATTTGACTTTCCTGACAATTATATTAAACTGCCATACATCAAATTTATATGCTTTTATACACCTTTTTAAATACAATTACAAAAATATATAATATAAAAGAGTTTTTTATGCATGCCATTGATGAAACATTGCGTGCTTCGTCTCGGCTCGATATAAAAAATTAAGGGAGAAAGTATAGGAAACACACGAAATATTGTATAATTACAAACAGACAATAGTCAATATGAGACTAATGTATTATACACGTACATACATTGCCCCAAAACAAAGAGAGAGTATTTAAAAATTGATTATTGAGGATCATCAACAAATGATTATTAATACTTGTGACTTGTACAGGAATATGCAAAATTCAGCAGGGTACACGGACGAATGGTCGAAGGAAGCAAAGCGAGAAGGGCGAGTCCCGTAATCGCCGCAGTTTCAAGGGATTCGTGGACGAACCGGAGGACCAGAACGCCACGCCTATATCTGCATTGCACCCTCTTGGGACCTCGCCGGGGGAACCTTGAGGGAAAAAGGGAGCAGTGTCATGTCCGCTCGGGGGCGTACATGCGCATTTCCGTTCGCTCGCCTGGGAACCGCCACCTACGAATCATAGGATGCTGCGCTGAAGCAGCTACGCTAGCTGGGCAGAGTAAGAAGGTGGGGAGAGAGAGAGACCAACGACTCGGCGTCGTACCGCGCCGCCATTGGCCACCTCTCATCTTTCCCGGAGCCTTTTTTATCTCCTTCCTCCCCCTCCGCCGCCACCATCGCCGCCCGCCGCGTTGCGTCCCCCTCTCCATCCCGCTTGTTCCCCTCCACCAGGCCGGCACTCTCCTCTTTATCTCGCTCGCGCTCGCCTCTTCGCCTATCTCGCCCCTTTATCGCGCTAACTCGAATATACCCTCCGCTCTTTCTTGCGCTCTTATCTCGCTCGGACGTGCTCTCCGCTCCTTCTTTCTCCCCTTAGCTCCCTCATTCCTTCCCCTGTCCTTCCGCCTGAGTCTTTTCCCTCTCTCTCTCTCTCTCTCTCCCCGTCTCGCATTTTCTCTCTCACCGCCGACATCCGTTCGTCGATGCCGTCCGACGATCACGCTACGCGTTTTTCTATACTCTTTGCCTTCCTTCCTGCCCCGTAGCCGCAGATTCACTACTGCGCGCCTCGTCCTTTTCTCCTTCTAACCCCCTTTCCCCTCTCACCCCCTCCCGCCCCGTCCTCGTAACCCTGCTGTCTCATACCTGTCCCCCTTTTTACCTCCCTATCATTTCTCTCTCTCTCTCTCTCTCTCTTTCTCTCTCTTTCTCTCCCTATTCTGACGGCAGCGCCTTCTTCCCTCTTCGTCATCTTCCCCTCCCTCTGTCCAGTTCTCCCTCATCATCCCCGCTTCTTCCACGCTCGGATACACCCACGCACCACGCAGGAGAAACAAAGATGGCGGTCGGCTAGTGTGTTACGAGAAGTCGTCTCTCTACAACCTTGAATTTACTCATCCATAAAGACTCGTCGAGCAACCCTTCGCACGTATAAGGTACCTGCGAGCGGCTATTCCGATTGACACAAGAGTCTCCTCTGTTCACCCCTCATCTCTAGCCTTTTTTTCATTCTATTTTCTGTCAGTCTCATTGACAATACTCATTTTCGATCTACATGCGCGTTTTTCGAAGAAATGACTGTAAGAAGTAGGTTATTCCTCGAACAGACATTAAATATGGAATTTTAATCTTTTTCTTGAAAAATGAATGTCAGTTGAGCGAGCGAAATATGTTTTTGAAAACTAACGGTTCTATATTCCGAAATATTTTGCACGAATTTCTTTTGTTTTAAAATTTGCGTTATTTGTGGTTACATTTTTTTTTTTTATTAAATTCAGTCAATTTTATTTAAGTTGGTAATGAACTATTAAACATAAGAAATAATTCTATTCTAATATTTTGTAATGCAATGACATTAGCAGTGCTACTAATGTATTTGTTTAACATCCTTTCTAACATTTTGCCTTAGTGATAAATTGTCAAATGATAGATAAACTTACTTCAATTAACTTTTTGTACCAAGTAAATAAATTTGATATAATTGTGTATAAGCATAAAACAAAATAGGTTTTTTGATACTGGTAAGTCAAATAATATTTGAAACAAAATTAATTGGTTAGTAGATATATTATCTTTTTTAATAATTGACGCATATTGTAAATTTGCGATAATATAAAAAATTAATGTTAAAAGCAAGGTTTTCAAACTATAGTGTGTTACACATAATATTTTTAACGAAACCATTATTGTGTTTAAATGGATATTCTGATATTCACGAATTTTGCAACTTTTTTGTAATTTGTCTTAATTTTACGCGATTCATGGAAAGATTTAACAGTTAAAACAATCCTTCGAATTCTGTTTTCAAATTCAAAGTTTTTAAAATCATTAGAGATCTCACATCTAATCATAATGGTTCAAATTTCTATTCATAACCTTTAAAAATTTGTACTGCCATTATTTATAAATTTAAGAATAGATCTAATTTACTTTTAAGTTTGATTCTATTAAAGTCATTAGGCCACACATAAATTATATTTAGTGCCGAGACACTATCATGTCTCCAGGTTTTGATTTAAATCTCTAAAGATTAATTGAATAAAATTTGCAGCATCATGATTTACGTAAGTTAATCGTTCTAAAAGACTTGAATTTGAAGAATAAAGCTCGAAATTCATATTATTTTAACTGTTAATTCTTTTCAAAAAATTCCAAGAATCGCTTAAAATTAAAACAAATTACAGAAACTTTTCACAATTTGCAAATATTAAAATGTAAATTTAAATGCAAAGAGAGTTTCGTTAAAAATATTATTCATAACACTGCACGGTGTTAAACCCACATTCATAAATCTTTTAGTGTGTACAATTTCATCATGATCGTAATACTGATGTAATTTTTACATGTATATTTATATGTATCAGTTATTAATCTTGTTGAAATTTCTAAATTGAATCTTATAAAAAATTTAAAATTAAATAAATATATTTGATATCAATTTAACATATTAAAAGAAAAACAAAGAAATTTTTTATCTTCGTTTTCGATTTATAGATACTCCAGAAAAACGATACAACGAGCAATAGGCATGTCAATGTACAACAGAAAAAACAAAACATTCTTCGCCGAAAAATTTACTACTGCAGGTCATTAATTTCACGATCGACCGAGGGTGAACGGTTTGAGGTGCCGTGAAGGATGTCACGCAAAGTACCCTCGTATACGTGGCCCAACCGAGTGTTTCCGCATGTACCTCGACGCGGTTGTCATACCTACCTACCTACCGCCCCACGCCACATCTATAGATTGCCACTGTAATAAGACCTATGCAAATCCTAGACCGACCTTATGACGCCTTGGGGGGTAGAGAATAGGAAAGCGATGATAGGTGTGGTTGGTGGACGTCTAATCTTTAACCGCGAATGGAGATCGATCATCATCCGTGTTGAGTTTTTCGCTAAAACATAGCTTACTTTCTTTGGAAGAAACCTACGTCGCACAACAACAATCTGATGATTTCGAGGGAGGAATGGACCGTTGCGTCGGATTCATCAATATGCTCAGATATAAATCAGAGAGTATTACAAAGAAAATAACAAATTCCTATTTGAATGTAATATTAAGATGTTAATTTAAAAAATAAGGATATTTTACGCATAAATTTACAATCCATGGGTAAAATATTCATATTATTTACATATTATTATTGTTATAGATAGATTATTCAATTATTGTATATCATTATCATAAGTTTATAAATTTTAATATTCACAGTCTTACGATTTTATTTATGATCGCAATACTGATGTATAAATTCTTAAATTATATCAGTATTATAATCATAAATGAAATATAATCGAAATATCAATAGCACACGTTGTACACATACAAGTAAAATTATTTAATCTTGAATCTCAATCTTTAATAATGATCATTAAAATTTCGATCATTAAAATTTAGCACTTGATTTTGATCAATTTTTAAGAACGAAAATTGCAGCGCGATCAAACTTTTTCTATTCAGTCTATAAGAAAGCTTCTCGCTATTTCCATCGAATATGATAAATTGCAGAGTCCTAGTTTATGGCACTGTTCCAAGAAGGATCCACAACTACTCCATATTTACGGCGCATAAAATAAAGCTCTATTTTTGCACAAAGCAAGATATATCTATTAATTAAATCAATTGATTTGCTAGTTTTACCATCCATTGTTTAAAGTATCTTTTTGTAAATAACGATATAAAACGTTTTACTGAGCATCACACAAATTAAGATTATCACAATAAAACCATTATACTCTAAATTAATATCAAACATAAAAGAGAAATAAATAATAAATCGTTTATATTTTATAAAAAGGAAGTTAAAGATTTTCTAAAAATATTTCAAGATGTAATATACATTAATATTTAATACAAGTAAGGAAAATTAAACGGAAAGACATATCTATAATTGAATCATTCATCTCAAACGGACTACAATTTCTTTAGCGTAACAATTATATTTCTTTATTCAATAAACTGAGAAAGATGCGTGTTGTGAGTGTTTTATTTCGACAAATTTGATTTATGCACACGTCTTATTCGAGACATTCGTTTACTGCAACTTTCAATTTATTACGAAAAAGAACTTTCCGGGAGTTAATAAACGCGTGCATTTTCTTGTCAAATATCAACATCGCTAATTAATCTATCTCGCTACCGAAGGGCTCCCCTTTGCTGGGGTGAAAAAGGGAGCGGTTGACTTTCCGTACCACACCCTAATCCAGGGCTTCATGCTCTTATAATCCGCATGCTCTCTCAGGAAGAATGAATCTCTTTTTTTTTTTCTGGATAATAGTCATCCGTGCGTGTAATACGGTTCAAAAATATTTAGTTTTAACTCGAAAACGACGACACGTATGTTTTATCAAAGATTCAATACAAAGAATTTGATAATTAAAAAGGAGTGCGAACAAATAAGATCTTTATAAATTTACTCAAGCAATTTTAAAGGTAACAAGCTATTAACGGCGAATAAGTAATATGATTGACATTACTGACTGAGACAAAACCCAGCTATTATAATCAGCTAAATTTTCTGAAGTTATTTATATAATATATATATGTATACATATATAATACCGTTAAAAATTCTAATTATTTTGTTGAACTTTAGCGCAAAAAATCACAACGATATCAAACACTGATCCATAATTTCATAATGATATTTTTGTTACTATAATCGTAACACTCATTTTTCAATTAGAATTTTTAAAAGTCATCAGAGAAAATCTTTAAATTAAATTAGAAAAAATATCGCATTGTATCTTTATTACTACAGCAAAAGCGTGGGTTTAAACATTTCAGAAATTCAGAAATCGTCATATCTCGAGATATGTCATATCTCTAAAAATTTCAATCATCCTAAAGATCGCTTGGACATTTAAAAGAGCATCTTGACACCCTATGTATATATACACTAGATAAGAAAGAAGCGTGGAAGGTCCTTATCTTCCTAGAACTCGGACTACATCCACCGGTCCTACCAATTGGAATTTCGACACGTCACCCGTCGCAACATGTAGACCCACTATAACCTTTGACATTTACCCCCTTCTGCTATTATCGTCGAGAGCATCGATGAGACATGCAGCTTGTGATCGATAAATCATTCGTGAAAAAAAGGGGATGACCGAGTATCAGCCAATTTGCACAACAATATTTATGTATTTCATTCTCCCTCCCTCTTTTCCAGTTTCGAACGGTTTCTTGGTACTTCGATGAATAATCTTCGATATTTCTCTCAAACCCGAGATAAACTCGAGAAGCTAAAATCGAAGGAAAGATAAATTTAAGATAAACTTGTTTATCTCACAACAAGAAGCCTTTTAATTGATTATCTTTTCGCTTTTTCTCTCCAACGGCTGAAAGGAACAGACCTAAGATGTCACATCCGAACTTCGGTGTGAAGTGAGGATACGAAGGTGATTAAATTAAACAAACGCGAGCTCGCTACGAAGATCGAAGTCACGAATGCGACGATTGGAATCGCTCTTGTGACACTTTACGTCATCAATAGAATTGATATAATCTGGTGCTGGCTTTTTACCTGATACAATCTCGTTATCGTAAGCTTCGCTCGCGGAATCTCTCAACTCACAACTCGTTCTCAACGACCGCAGCCACGAGAAGAACAGGTGTGAGACGCGGCTCTGCATCTGCTATTATAAAATTTCTCGTGACGGTGATATGCAGACGCGTACATGTGTAAATATAAAGAACAACACGTCACTTTCCAGACAAAGTGGGATGTCGATAAGAAAAGTTTATTTAACAAAAAAAAAGAAGGAAATCGACCGTGCTTCTGCGAATATTATGTAAAATTTCATGCGGCGAAGTGAAGAGAAAGTGAAAATGACTTCATTTTGACATCACGAAAGTCAAAATGATGATTTTTTCGTTACAAAATTTGACTGTTTATTGACTTTAAGATTTCCAAATAAAATCATTTTGAATTTGTATTGACTTTTATGTGTACCTTGGATGCGCGTATAAAGAGCGATACGTCACTTTTCGGACTCTCGGACGTGCATAATCGAGAAGTTTATTTAAAAAAAGAACGTGAATCTTGATCAACTCCCAGCGCGCGAACCACATGATTTCTTCACCAAAAAAAGGGTAAAATTATATGATGATGACGCAATACGTAGACGAACTGGTAAACACAACTATATACGGATGATGCGAAATCGAAGTAGGTATTTATCGGAGTATCATATCCGATTCAAGGTCCTCTCTCGACTTCGGCGAACGTACCTTTCTTCGAATAGTCCATGATGCTGAGCCGGAGTCGAGCGAGAGACGGCAGCCGAGAGATCACACCGTCGTCGTGGGGGATCCGAACTCCAGCATCCGCGCGTAAACTTGATTAGCACTTTAAAGACACCAGTCCGCGTCCACTCCCGCGTTTCGAGAGTACGTCGAGCACACGCGAGTGCGACGCACCGCAGAGTACACTCCCGATCCTCGAGTTCCAGACGCCGATTTTTCACGCGATGCACTGTCCCGAGTTTTATCCGCTGTCGCTCCGACGATGGAAACCCGATGATACCGAGACTCCCGCAAAGTCGCGCATCGTGCAAGGTATAATTCGTCAATAAACGTCACAGCACCGCCGAGCACTCCGTCTATCGCTCCTCTCGCACTGATAAGAGACCCGAAAGATGCGTCGATCCGGATATCTTCACCTTCTCGATTCCGTTCGTCACCGCTCGACACTCAGCAGCGCACTGAGCGCGTGTACCTCTCGTGGTCGAGTCGACGTCTGGGCGCGCACGGTGATCCCAAAACGAGAGGAGCCCTCGCGATTCTCTTCAGGTGAGGAAGAAGCGGGGGCGGCGACAGGGTAGGAGCGTAGAGGGTGAGCGGCGGGGGATGCGATCCTCTCGGTCGGGCGCGCGTGGTGGGGGGAGCGGGGCGAGAGGCACTACGAGAAGAGAGGACCGCGAGGAGATCCATGAGAATGGGTCACGACGGGCCGACTCACCGCGCAGTAGTGCCTCTGACAATTTCTCTCGGCTCGCGCCGAGGCCCCATCATCCCTTCCTCGGATTGGTCCGCTCTGCGCTGCGCTCCCTCACCGCGCGGTTCCCTCTCGCGCGATCTCCCTCGGTCGGCACAGCTCCGCTCCGCTCCTCTCCTGGATTCTCTGCGGTGATCCCCACTCGCCAACTGCCCATCCCTTCTACCTGCGCCCCCGCGCTCGCCGACCCGCCCCGCCAGAGCGTTCCGTTCGACATCTACGTGGATACATGGGCGCTCGAATGGAAAATATTCTTCGGCGAGAAAACAGCGCGGATTCTTACGCTTTTTTTTTTTTTATCTCTCTTCTCGGGATAGGTCCTATTATATATCATCGACCTTTTTCAAATCGGGTTTTTGCTCTCTACAATAATACGCGGGAGAAAGGGAGACCGGGGCTGGTTGGGGTTGACAGTTAAAAAGCTAATAATTCATGCAGTATATCGTGGAGCATTTATCTTTCTTTAAATATACATTGCTGATATAATATTAAACTGTTGCGTGAAACGGCTTGTATAAAAAATATGTAGTTCGCAAGTATGCATATTCTACCATTTCTTTAAAGCAACTATGTGTTTGCTTTACATCAATTGATTCATTTTATTATTATATGTGGATAAAATACATAGTAAGATACCTACCTACAGTTACCAAAAAATGAATAGCAAATTTCAATACTTTTCGGTCCGAGTAGATGTAAAATAACAACTTTTAAATCGCTACAGCAAAATCTGTTCAGTTTTTACAGTTTCGTCTAAGAAAATTTGTGATCAGCATTTTATAGTGAACAAAATATTACAGTTTTAACCAATGTGACTAAAATTATTTTTTCTACATGATTTGTGCGTAATCCTTTAATTTTCTAAGTTTGATAATTTTGATCTCATTCACGTACAGCACATTTCCTTGCAGCAACATTGCTGCGATATTGCTACAACGTTAAATATTATAAGAATATTGCAGTAATATTGGTGTATGGGTTGTGTGAAAGTACCAAATAGGAAAAAAATTAAACTTGAACCTCGAAAATTGAATTCAAATCATATTTCATTCAGAGAATTATACTGTATTCAAAATTGTATAATCTAGTTCTAATTAATTTGTGCACCGTTCGATTGTATGAAAAATAAACTATTTTATTGATGATATATATATACATATATACACACACACACATCTTATAAATAGCTCTAAAAGTAATGGAAAATCGAGCTGTTTTAAAAATAATTTTGATATAACGAAAGAATTTTGACATCGAATTCGGTTTCAAATAAAGCTTCGGATAAAACATCATTTAATCTCGAAATTAGGAAGAAATTTTAAAATGTAAAAAATATACTATATTGCCTTTTCATTATGTATGGTAATACACATTTTATGGAAAACATCAGATTTTACTTAAAAAATTATTATTTACCTTTGTTTTAATGTCACGCGGAAAGAATGATTTTACTGAAATATTAAAAAATTTAGCTAGATACAAATTTGAAATAATTTTGCAAAATCATTATGTACAGAAAATTCAAGCATTGTTGTAAAAAGTTTTGACATTTAACAATCAGTTTGAATATTATTTATTTTGATCATACATCAAAATTGTTTTTAGATCTATCTAAATTATCTAGCTAAATTTTTAAATATTTCAGTAAAACCGTATCTTCCGTTTAATATTTAATAAAATAATTAAACACATGTGTGTGTGTGTGTGACATAATTGGCGACCTAAAGGAAATTTATTGAAAAATATAGTATCTCTCTGAAACTAAAATTTCGTACTTCAGAAAAAATTTTCATCTAGCTGTTCTAGTTCCGAGAATTAGAAAAAGATAAAGAGTATAAATTAAACAAAAATTAAAGTTAATCTACTCTTAACAGAAACAGACTTCGCGATGGATCGTTGAAATACATATAATCTACATCCTGTATCTTCGTGCTTCGCGAGCCCCCTTTTATGGACGCCTATGTATCCCTAGGTACGTTTTTCTATCGGAGGAAACCTTCGCCCTTCTCGTTTCTCACCGTTTCCCCTCGCTCGCTCTCTCGACTCACGTCTCCTTTCAGACTCTTCTTCCCCCACTTGTCCACACGCTCTTCGTGGTCCCCCCCTCTCTCTCTCTCTCTCTCTCTCTCTCGACGACGCCGCTACACGTACTCGAGCTGAGTCGGCGCCCGACACATTAACCACCCACACAAACGCGACTACCCCCCTCAACGGATCGTCTCTTTGCTATCTACGTGCTCCACGTCTGATGACGACTCGCCGCTTCCCTTCTATAAACGATGGGCGAGCCCGCAGCTCCGATTCATCGATTTCTCACCTGATTCAGTCTCCCTATCTCGAAATCCAGTTCACCCCCACCACCGACAAGAAGCTAATGAAATTACTCCGGAACGGTATCGTGCGATATTGCGGGATGGAAGTATCGGGAGGATCGCTATCAAAGCGATAGAAAGTAGTAGAGCCTTAAAGTGAAAAATGCCCATTGTACGCACGAACGCGCGCCTTAAAAAGAAATCTGCATGCAATAATACGTCAAACGTTATTCAAATCGTTAAGACCGTTCACGACAATTTTGCCGATAAGACACAAGGTCAACGTCATCGAACGGATGACGGAACGTTAGTTTGAATTTCATAGATAATGTACGTTCCAACTCGCGGCAATTTCGCTAAGACGTAATGGACGACAGCTAGCTGATGCGCCATTTGCGACTCTGATAAAGTCGTGAGAGAGGACACGCTTTACGCAGAATTTATAAAACTTTTTATTGTTAGCATATAAATATATATATATTTCACGCAAAATATTTCATGCAGATTACAACGACATGAGAGAAAGACAACTTTGTTTATACAAAATGATTTGATAAATAATTACAATAAATAAATTAATAAATAATAGTTAACCAATATTTTTATTTAAAACTACAAAAAATGTAGTTTTGAGTGGCTATGTAAAATTTTGGATCAGCTAGAACTATAACCTTCTCTTTTTCGACACAAGCATTTCTTTTGTATTTTATTCATTATTTTCACGCTTAATCATAAAATTTCAATAGAGTTAGAATTATAACGCCTATTTTTGTAAGGAATATATATGATGTCGGTTGTGTATAAATATTTCTATTTCATGAAATAAACCGACAAAGAATATCTGATTTTTAAGCCAATTATATAAGAATAAACTATATTTAAAGGTTTGCTTATAACAATTTTCGATACCTGAGGATTATGGATCACAATAATCGTGTGACGTTACGCTTTCACAAAATCAATAGGATTTAACCAAATTCTGAATTTCTGTCAAGATCTTATGCTTCTCGAATTTCTTTTCGGTTATTATGACGTACTAGACGCGAAGGTGAAATAATACGAAATTAACTGCATTTTTCTTAAAAGTAAACCATTTAATTTTTTCAATACTGACAATCAAGGGTAAGGAAGGTAAAGAGAATGACAATAAAGAGGATAACAAGTTTTGTAAAAGCCGAGTATAATACGTTATTTGAAACAGTCTTCTGAAGCATAATAGCATGTATTGAAAACTGCAATTAATCATGAATGTACATTTACTTTTATGTAAAAAATTATTTAAATTTAAAATCTTCAAATATTACAAAACTTATTATTAATAATAATTTTTATTATTAATATTATAAAACTCTTTTTGTGGGTTTATTGGTCTAAAAAGTTAGCATTTTTTATGTTTTTAGTAAAATAATTGTACATATATCTGCCCTCAATAAAATACACACACACATACACTCTCTCTCTCTCTCTCTCTCTCTCTCTCTCTCTCTCTCTCTCACACACACACACACACACACTCTCATTATACGTTTAGCGGTTTAGCTCGTGTCCTCCCACATGTTTTTCTGCTTTGATTATTATACCATCATGATTTTCAAAGCCCTGATCAACAGAAACTCAAACGAATAATAGAAATGCTTAAATGACTTTTATTTTCAATTTTCACAGAGATACCGGCAGAGTTTCACATCTCTATTATACGCTGAATGGTTATCTGTATAGATGACAGAAAAACTTAATCATTTTACTGGCCGCTTTCTATTTTTAACGTTTTTCCTTTATTCCTTTTCCTTATTTGCCAATCTTCCTACTTTAAACCTTTTCCTTTGATCTTGACGTTCTTTTCTGCAGGACTTACCGACGCTCTTTTCATAATGCATCTGCAATATAGATCTCGCTCTCCGTGTCAAAAAATTTGAGAATACATCTGAATGTGAACTCTTTTATTATCTGCAAGAAAGACTTTCTTATACAATCTTTGCTTCGACTTTTCACTTGCGGCTGTTATTGCACCATCACTTGTCGTCACTATATCATTCTTTTATTTTCTTTTTTTACTTTTATACAGGAATTTCTTACGATAAAATGTATGAAAACAGGAGAATCTTTACATATTCGTCTGATTCTGTTAAGCGCAAGAATTCTTTTTATAAAAAAAATCTCATTGCTGCTCGATTTAAACCGTTTTATCTTTATACTTTATTTTTACATTTTATTTATATTATCTTTGTTGTGTATTATTTTTACTATTTGTGTATTTTATTCGTTTTTTTATTTCTGTGGTCTTAGAGGGCTTGATTTAGAATAGTAATACACGCATTTATCTAATTAGAGACCTGCATATAAAACGACTCCAAGACCAATATTTTACTTGCGCGTTTTTGTCGTACGACAAGCCTTCATATAGCACCTCTAAGGGATATCCAGGTTCAACGTCTTAACGTTCTAAGAACATTTTCATGACATCTCACAAATAAAGTACATATGTCTTGTGAGTCCTCTTTCCTTTGAAATAAACTTTTAAAAACAAGACGTAACAGAGTCGAGAAATATATAAGTATATTTGAATTTAAGACTATTTGCAGTAAATATGACTACATAATACACTTATAGATTATACTTAGATGAATAGTTATTTATACTTTTCTCTTTCTATCATCATTCTTTTTTATCTAAATAGCATTGCCCTGTTTGTCATCTCCCCTGAGACGTTACGTTGTTCATTTCGCATATGACTTTGGATCTTAATCGCTTAAATATAGATTAGACTTCGCAGAATGGATATTGACAATATTACATACTCATGTTTTTATTATTTATTATTAATGTAATAATGATTACATTTTTATTCAAGAAATCATAATTTTATGTAAGTAATGTATTAATTAAATTAAATTATGTAAAAATAATATATTACTTAGATTAAATAAGTCTTTTGCTCATATTCTATATTCTATAATAACATAATTTTCACATAAACAAATATACACATATACATATGTATATTCTTATAATAAAATTGTTTTATTTATAAATAAAAATCTCTAAGACTTGAGATTTGCTAGATTAATATTTATTCAATTGGAAAACAAGACGTTATCATGTTTACGATATCAGAACTTAATTCCCTAAAGTTATCTAATTTTCAAATATATGTAATATTAAGGTAGTAACTTATTTTTTTTTAATCTGTCCGACTAATACAATACCATATGTATATATAAGTTTCACACCAATTCATTATAGATTTCTTAATGCCTCAAAATCCATGTCAACGTCAATAGTCTCTGTACGATAAAATATATCACAATTCGGAATATTCTTTGCTTCTGAGAGAGAATCTCTCCGACAAGAGCAGTAAGCACGCGCGTGTAGCTTATCAGTCGCGAATACGAGGACGCGATGTTTGTCCCACTACGGCGGGAGTCCTTGAAAGAGAGAGGTGTACGAGGCATACGGCGGTGATGCTGCAACGCCAATAACTTCTCCGCTCTGTAAAAACTTGGTGTCGATAAGTGTCGAGTGTGACGTGCGATTAGATCGCTCTTGTTTGCTCCTCAAGTCCTCACCCATATTTGCACAATGATGTCATCGACTGGTCCATCCGGTACGGATTAGGTCAAAGTCTTGCGCTCCTGATAAAAATCGTGTCTGTAGCCGATACATATCTCGGAATACGTAGAAACAACGGCGATAGCACGCACATATGCCTGTAGATAATAATTAGTCAATGTGGTCCATGTGGTCCAGATTAGATTACGGCCGCAATCGAGCCATCTAGCAATTTCGAACAACTCACATACACACACACACACACACACACACACACACACACTCAAGCAACGACAAACATCATCAGCAGAAAGAACAGTATTATAGCGATCTATATTTTTTTTCTTTTTACGCCGTCGATTGCTTGCGTCATTAACGATGTTATCAACCAATAATCATCTGAGCGAACAATACATACAGCGATGTATGGTTTGCTATTTATATATATAATATATATAATAGTGTATGTGACACACGCGCGCGCGCGCGCGCACATACACACATAAACTGAAAGAACCGTATCAAGATGTGAATCCCCAGTTTTGCTAGACATTTGATAATTTCGCCCAAACTGTCCACTATACAGTAAAAATCTCTTTAACAAACATCATCAAGTAATTAGAATACAAGTAATTTAAAGTTTTATATGTATTTACAGAATAAATATATATATAACACACACACACACACACAGTTTATTTAAATGCATTTTAAAAATATTAAGAAAATATATTAAAGCAGTGTATGAAAAATTGTTAAAAATAAGAAAATGGGGCTGGGCAATCAATCTGTACACAGTTACGCCTTTTGCGTGAGAGTCGAGAAATATTCTGATATCTCGTTTCTATACAGATAATGCTGTATCTCTCTATCTCGCGATCGCTCGAAAAGGATAGTCACATTTCTCCTATCAGATCCGATGAATTAGATTAAATCACGGTACTTCCAGTGAACCATGATGAGCTAGATCTCTCGATTACGATCCCTTACATTACGCGTATTGAATCATTTATAATAAATAAATAAATAAGATTACAACAAAAAGTTGCGTTATCTGTGCGATTTTTTACATTGTAACAAAAAATCGAGCAGATAACGCCATTTTTGTTACAATTTTATTTATAATTTTATAAATAAAAAATGTATAAAACCTCTACATTTCTTATTTTAAATCTTTATCTTATAAGTAGATTGTAATTTTTGTTTATAAAATATTACATTCTTTTCTTGGAATTATTGTATAAAACAGTCTGTGAATCAAATAATTTACGATAAATTAACAATTTCCAAAATGTCTTTAAGATATAAATATATAGAACTTACATATTAATCTATCACAGGCAAGAGATATCTTTTTGTTTAAGATTATTTTGCCGTTATGTGAATATAATCTATTCAAGTATTTTGCTAGTTATTCAACGTTTGCGCGATAAAAAGGTTTCGCTTTCGATTTTCTCGCGGATAGACGACACACTTGAAGCCACGATCGCGATAATGAAAGCAGCTTCCCTTTACGAGATCCTCACGCTGTCGCGTTCAAGTTCACCTTCACACCGGACCGGAAAAGCAACATCGATGCGGCACAGATGGCGTGAAAACGACGACGAGATGTGTGACGGTTCTCAATATATAGATAATATAATACAATAATTTGTACTGCTCCCTCGATTCTCCTCAAAATTCGATCAAGCAGATGCCATCGGTCGAAAAAAAAACGAGAGCGAAGAGAGAGAGAGAGAGAGAGAGAGAGAGAAAGAGAGAAAGACGGACTTTTATTCCCTGTTTTTTTTTTCTTGCTCAACTTTAACGCGAGACACATCGGTACGAGAGACCCACTTAGAGCCGCATATCTGAGTAACACATACGACACGCACGCGTGCTCGTGTGCGCGCTCACGTAAGTACGCGCGGATAAAGGTGTACGAGGAAAGGAAGCTACGAAAGTTGCATACGAAAGGGACTCCAGCTAATCCACGTGGACAGCCACGAACGTATCAGTTCGTCCCGAATGTGGGTTATCCGTTAGAATATGACCAGCAATTGGAAGTACTGTTTTAAAGACCGTTGAAGCAACGCAGGACAGATCTGTAGTGTCGTCTTGCTCTGGAATACATTACGAATTTTCCTCCCTTACATTTAATGAGAACTTTTAAACGCGAAGAAGGGGACAGTGCCTTCAACTCTAACGTCAATTCATTTTTTATTATTTCAGTAAAAGGGACGCGAGCACTCTCTCGGCAAATAAAAATCTTAATTCCACTATTGTACTAAAATGTGTTCCTTTATTACACTATTTCTGAAAAGTTTCTAAAAAAATATCGTAATATTACGGGATACAAAAAGTATTGCGTAATATTTTGTTAGTCCCCTGTATTTAATCATTTGAGTGCCAAAGCTGATTGTAAAAATTTCCATGAAAAATACACCAAGCGGCTTATTCATGTTTTTTTTTTTATTCTGAAAATATTATAATACTTCTATATTGTCAGAAAGTACCATAATAAGTATTATGATAAGTAAAAATAAAATTTACTGTATAGTTTCATTTTAACAAATCGAAACAGAACACTTTGATTATTAAGCTTAATCAAAATTCTAAAAATTGCAGACAAAGCAATGCGTTATCGAGTTTACTGCAGCGATCGTCGGCATTTTTTGACATGAACTTTGCGCTGCATGACACCTAATTAATATTGTTATTTTTTGTATAATAATGAATACACTGCAAAAACGCATCATGTGGTATTATATATTTATTTATACTAAAATTAACGTAATAACAGTATCTATCGGAATCAAGTTTATATTTTTAGTATTTAATTAGATATTTCAATAAAACCACAAATATCTGCTCTATAATCTGTAAGAATAAACTAAACGATTTGCAAACATTTTACTTGCTTTTTTATGTAATTTTCGCGCCTATCTTGTAACCTTCACGATTGATTCATAGCTTGTTGTGCTTTCTATTAGAATTGCATTCCATCTTATTAACATAAAACGTAACGGGAATTTTAGTCATAAATTTAATTACAATTAAAAATAACACGATTTTCCGATATATTGTAATTTATCGTTTTATTTATCAGATCTTTATGACGTGTTGTTATTTATGTGAATATCAAGTATATAAAAAAGAGCGGTAATGATTGGCTCTAAAGATGACTAGATATTAAGATAAAAATATATAAAACGTATATTGTTTTACTATTCCGCAGCTCTCTTATGTTACCTTTAAATATTCGTAACGAGAACTGATAAACTTACAAAAAAATCTGGTAACGTTCAAATTTTGATAGAATCACTATTTTATCAATTAATATTATTTACAATGATTTACAACGTATAACAATTTAAAAGACATCAATACATACTTTTACATAAATATCACACATATACACAATTTGTTAAAAAAATATAATCTTTTAAATTATGCTTTCAAATTTAAGTCTAACGATTCACTATATTATTAATTTATTTATTTTGTATCTAGTTCTGACTTAGTAAAGTAAATATTTCATAAATTCAATATAGTAAATATTTCAGTGAACAACTTTGATCGCTATATTAAAGTAAAAGTCGATAATGTAATGTAAAAAAAAGTCGATCTGTAATTTTTTTATTGTTTTCTGATTTTGATATAATAGAAGTACGTTAGCATGTGTATTTTATGTATAATTGTGGAAAAAAAATTTTAATTCTGTAAAAGCAATACAAAGTATAATAGATACTTTATGTAATAAAAAAAATGTTTTTGTTGGTAAAAAAGACAAAGCCGTTTTTTGACATTTAACCTAAAGTTTTATATACATATATTCACAATATATTGTTTTATATATATATATTTAATTTGTTTATCTTATCTCTAACTTTTCACTTCTCATTTATATTATTCTAACTCAACACGTATCAAGTATACTTGACACGTATTAGGTATACTTGACACGTATTAAGTTGAGAAAATGATGATAAACGATTATTAAGACTGCATAATATATGAATACACAAAGTAAGAAATAATGCCTATAACAATCGAAGTTGAATCGTAGATGCTTTTCAACAGTTTCATATAAACTTATATACCACATTGTAATCTTTTAAATGCAAGTAAAAAAAATAGAGATGAGATAAATAAAGCAGAAATGTCCAAATTATTATAGGGATCCCTATTTTATAGGGATATCTATTTTAACATTTATATGTATAATATAATATCTGTATGATACATTCGAGATACTTCTCCTGTGGATTTAGTCGTTTTAACATGTATCCATTAAACGATGTTTCGTCAAGGACCTTGACACGTCGATATCGTTGTAACAGTTTATTCGATATATGATGTTAGTCTAAGATTACTTAATTCTTGATCCAACATCTCTTAAGCCAGAAAAACACAAAAAAACATAAGGCAGTAAGATGTTAGTAGTAAGTACCAAATGAATTAGCCAATCACGTAAGACAGTAATCTTACGAACTTTATTGTGATTGGTCAATTCACTTTACTGTTTATATCATACTGCTTTACATTTTTGTATGTGTCATGGGCTTTACATTCCTATAATATTAAGTTTAGTAAGTAGGGGAGACAAAACCGAATTACAACATATAACTGAAAAGCTAAACTAAATCAGTATAGGACAAAGCATTACTTTCTTTTTACTGTACATTATTGATATAATATTAAATTGTTGTATAAAACGGCTTGCGCCAAAAGCGCCGTGTTTATTACAATGACTTTTAAGAAAATAAAGTTGGCGAGTAAATTTTTCTTATCTTCTTTCGTGTAATCTCTTTTTTTTGTATTATCAATCGCAATTTTTCTGTAATCCTATAGAAAACAATATATTTTAGATCATTTTATTGCAATTAGTTAATTATTATTGTAACAAAAGTGAATAAAATTTGTTTATTTAACAATAACGACCAAGTAGAGTAGATTTATCAAAATGAGCCAGGATTAGATTCTTTTATAAATGTATTGTATATTACTCATTTTTTTCTGCATAAATTAAACATGTGCGTTTCTTATATTATATTATAGTGTGTAGGGATTGGTGACAAAAGCCAATCTCTTACGTCACGTTTAACGCTCCTGCATCTATTGCACTCCAATTAGTGATTAAATCCACTGTTTTATACAGCAATTTCACTCGTATAGTTCATTACCGAGTTAATCCGGATTTATAAGCGTCTAACCGATGATAGGGCAAACCCGTTGTATGTATACCGCGTGTATGTGCATGCGTCACTACAAATACGTAACAGATGTCTACTCGACTTGTGCAAATATAGTGTACCTGTCTAGCCTAACTCTGACAGATAGCCTTCAGTTCTCCCGGCACCATTATACGCTCATCAACGACCTTCCATGGGGTACTGGCCAGCATATGTATCATTAATGTACGTCATACACGCGAGGAGCACATGTTTGCCATCTCCATCGTCTCATTCTCCTTCTCGTCTCTATTCAGCATAATGATAACCACTAAATCGTTAAACTCCACGCTCTCGATCATCCCGAAGGGTTCTTATCGCTCTTTCTAGTAGCTTAATACCGCGTTGCTACCTACTGATGACAAATGATAATATATGATACGTATTACTACCAATACTGCACTGAGAAAAAGATGTATTAAATTTTAATAAATATTTATTGAATAGTGCTAGTTAAATAGGATATTTAACATACAACATATATACAGAGAATAATTTAAATTATTATAAACATATATTTAATTGGACGGACAAGAATCGTTAATTTGATTTGAACTATTATATTTTTTTTTATTTATTTTCCGTAAATAAATGTTACATTAATGCTATTCGAGAACAATTATTTATTAAAATTCAATATATTTTTTTCTATCAGCATATTAAAAGCGCATTGGAGATTTGAAGACAAGAAAGATTTGAAGGAAGAAACATCCGTCGAATTTATTGCTGTCTCATTTCTAACTTTCAAATTATATTATTATATATTTAATTCATTGTATCTTTAATTCATTATTTTCAATGCTTACTTATCAAAATTGTTTATAAATACAAATTTGTTAAATGAGATAAAAGTTAGAAATACATTCGTTTATTTGTAAAGCAAACAACGAGATTAACATAACGATTGACCCATTAATCAATAACAATTCAAAAATCCATTTTGCAAATTTACGAATTTCGTAACGAGATGAAAAAATCAGAAACGGTGCGGCCGACAATGTGAGCTTTGCACCGCGTGGTAGTCGCGATCGGATTCGCAATACATGTACCTGTATCGCATTGGTGATGACATCGTTAAATCAGCACGACCGTCAATGTAATGTGCCGCGCGCGTAAATGCGGTTGTAAATGTCGCTCGATACTCACCGCGAACGCAGAGACAGCGTTTCGGAATTCTATGCAGCCGCGTGCAATGACTAATACACGCGGTATGGTAAACGCGGATGGATTTTGCTTCTACATCCATTAAGGGTCACCGAACTGCAGCATATACGTTGCATCTGTTTACGTTTCGCGAGGATACGCGGATATTCGCGTGTACGTCATGCGGACAATATTGTGTGCAATTATACGCCATGTGTCGCATGTCTAATGATGCCGCAGTAATTACAAACCACGGAAATTTCATCGGCGACAATTGCCAACATGTGTGTGTGTGTGTATGATGTTCGATGTATTTTTTATTCGAGAAATTCTCATTGAATGACGGCATGAAATTAGTCCGACTTCTTTATCTTATTTCGAATTCATTTCTCTCAAACATATATAGATTATTTAATATATGGATTCCTTATAACATCCTTTTGAAATGACACACACACACACACACAAACATAACTGAATAAGACAAAAATACGTGATGCCATAAAAAGTTTTAATTTTATCGTCAAAAACTATTCTTTTATAACAAATTTTGATATATTTTGTATTCATGTTAATTTTTAATAAATAATTTTTATTTTTTATTTCGATTTTCATAATATTTCAATATATTTGATCGGAGAAACGTTTTTAGAATGTCGTTAAAGTATCTCTTAAAGGTTTAAAGTGTATAAGATTATATTAATCTATATATACTTAGACATATAATCTACAAATAAGGTCGGAACAACAATACTATCACCATAAAAATTATCTTTTAATTGTTGTCTGATGGTTACACATCAGGAGACGCGGTAGCGTCTCCAGCCAAAAACTGAGAGACACAAGTCTCTTATCCCGAGCCACCAAAGTCCATTTTTGGGATATCGTTATCATGACAAAGTAGGTATAGAATGGAATCCATAAATGTTACTCAAGCTTCGAGATGATCTTAAACTATTGCTTAAGATGTTTAAGATACAATCAGAGAGCCATATTAGCTATTAAGACATTATTTAAGACTCTTAAGATTAAGAAACGGATTATGTATAAAGACCGGCCACAAAGTTTGTCGAGAAAGTTATATTGGGAGCATAATTTTTTAAAACGAGGTGTTTCTCTGAATGCTGCCGAGGAGAAGGGAAAACTTTCGCATTTCCGGTGAGCTCGCGATGATGGGGTGTAGCGACCTCATGGTATGAATGATCCCGGTAGAAACCTTTACGTGACGAGAACGGCGGGCGCCGCGCGAGAAACCTTAGAAGAGGTAACGGCAGGCAATGCGCGGGCCACCTGTCCGAGATACTTCCGTCACGAACTTGCGGTATCTCCAATAGAGAAAAGATCAATGAAATCAGAAATGAGATCGTCGCCGGATCGTGGTATAATAGCTTCCCGTTTATGCAGGAAGCACGGCGAGTACAATGACGTTCTTCTAGGAATACCTCAGCGAAATCACGTTCTTTCTTCTTATACGTATTTGTGTAACAATATTGAAGCGACATTGAAAGGCTTGGGTTAATACCATGAGGACAGAGCCTGGTAATAAGTTATGGAATTCCCGAACTCTGCAAAGATTAGCTAATCCTTTTATTGTGCAACAATGTTATTGTAATGGTGATTGAGACGTATAATAATGTCCATTTTGCTCACTCTCTTGTTTATTTTGTAAGAAAATATTAAAATTTAATATATCACTTTAGTAAATATAATATCCGATTTTATTTTGTTATAGGTAGAAACAAATTTTTAGTCAAAGATGTATATATTTAAAAAGAATTAGATAAATATAGATGTATAAAAAACAATTTTTTTTATTATCTCAATTATTGTAATTAATTTTATTTGTATCTATATATTATATGTTTTATTTCCTTACTTTATATACACGAGAAGATTTATTTCATTCAAAAATAACGAAAAAATGCACGTAAACAACGTATAGATATAGTTTTGACATCAGCTTTTGAGAATCCCGAAAACATTGCACTCCGCATCGAATCTAACAAAAAAAAGTCTAATCTCGCGATGAATGCGCATTCGTGAAGAGAAGAGAAACTCAGATGAACCGATGACGAGCTCATTCGTAGTCTCAACATGTTCCGTTCGCAGATGAATAAGACTTCGGAAACACGGCGAGCATAAAAAAAACTTGCGTTGTCTGCGGAGATGATCTGTAATCTGTATCTCATCTACGCACGTCTGGCGTGGGTGTGCGTCTGTATAATGAAACGTTCACCGGAGAGTGCGAGCGGTTCGTTGGGCTGCTGCAATTCACTCGATCGCTGCCACATATATATGTACATACAAACCAGCCTGAAGAAAATCACCATTAACTAATGCTTAAAGATTTAACAATTTTTTTTTTTTTTTTTTTTTGACAAAATTAGTCGCTTTTATGATCATTCCTAATAAATATTTGCATTAATTTAAAATGTCTATTCGACTTACATATTTTTTAAATTTTACTATCTTATCGAATCTCTATTGGGAATCGGAAGCTATGATAAAAAAAAAGGAGTATGAGTAACGCGTTTGGCCATATGCACTTTATTTACTGTGCACCTGTGTGCACGACACTGTGCGTCGATTCTCGAGCCGCGTTGCATCGCATTACGTTGGGAGGCTGCATCATACGTGGGAGACAGGTAGTTCGCTTCCGCTCGTCGCAGACTATTATGCGGGATGCATGAAATGCGGAGACTGGCGGAGCCCTCATCGTGTACAATGTATGTGTAGGTACAGTTATAATTCAAAATCCTAACGATGAGAATAAATTAGTTAAGGAAAATAATTCTATTATCAATCAAACAAACTTCGTGCTTAAAATATTTAGTATGAATCTATATGTATCTCCCGAATTCTGGAAAGCCGAAATCTTTGTCAGTCTTGAAATCAGAACTAAAGTAGTAATATCTAAATATTACATTATAAATTGACAATTTAATAATATTAATGCTATAATAAGCATCTTACAAAAATATTAAAAATTTTGATGTTAATGTAAGCATTTTAAAAGCTGTAAATAATTTATGGAAAAGTATCACTTCAGTCAGGATCGAAACTGAATCTTTCAAATTCCGTGCGGGTATCGTCTTAATTTTACCGAGACATTTTTTTATAAATATTATTTCAGCTCTATATATATATACATATATATATGATTGCTAATTAATAACGAATAGCGTTTATAAAATTTTGAATGTCAAATGTGCAATATGCGATGTATTATTCTTCCTGTAACGGTTCGAGCTGCAGCTTCGCGCGGTTGGGTGTTAAAGATTAATACTTTATGGCTTGATTCCTTTTCTGGACGTTGAAAGTATGCCAGTGTTGCACATGTACGTATGCGGGATCGTATCGACTTTCGAGAGTCTGGTCGCGCGGACTTGTCGGGAAGCTGCATCACACGTGGGAGACAGGTAGCTCGCTTCCGGTCGGCGGAGACCATTGTACCCACGGGGGCCCGTTTGTGTGCACGACGGGCCTCACCGTGCTGTACTACGAGATCGTATATGGGACAGAATGGTACGGAACGGTACGGAATGAGACAGAAACAAAATACTTCCATTGTATCCGCGCACACATACGACGGCCAGCCATTCGCTGTACAGTAACGACGACACGTCCTCAGTTCTTTGCCTTTTACAAATATATGTAAACGCGAATCGCGCTTCTCCTTCGTGGACCTTTAAACATATCCGTGGCAGCCGGCGTATTTCCGGCTAAGTCGGAGAAACGTTCGAGAGGTAGAAACTGTTAATTCTTCAAAGAAAGTGTTTCAAATTGTAAAATTTGTGTACGGAAAGTGATCCATCGTCAATTTCGAAATCTTGTTTAAATTAATCAAAGTTATATATACTCACACAAACAAAAACGTGGACCACTAAATTTCAGCAAATATAACGCTAATTCAGGGAAAAATTATCGTATTGAGGTAAAGCATGTATCAAATTCAAGCTTGAACATACCTTGATAATCGTGCAGATTAACTTTGAATTACACAAAATATATTACAAAATGATATAGATAAAGACGGATGTTGAAAGATAGAATAAAAAAACTTATTTGTGCTATTTGTTTATATACATGTATATCAGTCTCCATCTCTTTCACTATTAAGTAATAAATTAATCTAATTGTTTGCTCAAAGAGAGAAAAAATCGTTATTTAATTGATAAAAAGAATTACTTTCGTTTACTTAAAAGCTTCATCTCATTATACACACAATGTATATACAATAAATTTAAAATTCAATTTCAAATTAAATTTTCACAAAAATTAAACTCGCTGATTAAAAAAGAAATATAAAATACATCAAAGGTTCGAACTGAGATACTAAGTTTTTTGAACGATAGATTTTAATTTTATATGATATATTTATGGATATTTCTATATTTGAGTATGGATGGAAAAAAAATTGAAAGAAAAGTTTTTGTTTTTTGCAAAAAGCCCTGCGAGTTTTTATCGTGAATATCAAGCTCTATTAAATTCCATTTCTCTAATGATGAAGTGACTTTATCATCAATTTGTTTTATACATATATATATATATATATATATATATCGATAACAACGATAACATTTCTGCGATGCTTAGCGTGAAAGGGGAAAAAAGTCGTTTGTAATCTTCGATCGCGTTTATCTGACCCGAGGACTGTCGAAATTCTCTCATGTGCTCGCTCATACTATTTCTCTCATCTCTCGTCGCCGTGCCAGCTATTTGCACACCTGTAATCCACTTGCCTCTAGTGCACACTTTAAGTATTTACGAGACCATCGCGAGAGCAATCGCGCGAGTACAAGTGAAAAGATTGCGGCTGGAAGAGACGACCGACGGGAAGAACTATAAGCCTCGCGATTAAATTCATCCCGCGATCTTGATTATCTCTCCTTATCTCAACCTCGTTCGCAGGAATATTTTGACATTCATCGTTCTCGTTACAAATAGCCGCGCGACGAGAGACAGAGAGAGAAGATAACACGACCGAAGATCCGCGCGCGCGCGCGTTGACGAGCGCGTGTGCGAGTTTGTCAAACGGATGACAAAGGCATGTTCTTTCACACCGAGAAGATAATGCGCGTTCGTGTACACAGGTGCGGAGAGGAGGCCACGCAGATGCTGCGTCTAATCGTAAGAGTAGACCGGACGTGTATTGCGACGAAGTGCGCGTTATCGCCCGGCTGGCCAATGAAAACAGGAAAAAAAAACTAGTTTCATGCTTCGGTTATCCTTTCCCGACCAAGCAGACCTGACGCCAGATAATCGCTTTTCTACACGCGTCCTATAACCGTGCCCCATCATTGACTTCGATGGCTTTTAACAATGAGGCTTCACTCAATGATACTAGAAACAATCTATCCTTCACTCTAAGCGAGGATTATCTAACCGATTGAGTTAAATTTTCGAACCCGTTTAATCCCTTTTCTGAGGAAATCTCGCGGTAAAGACGGTAGGAATGCCGAGAGTGAACAAGAGTGGACATTTATTAATTAATGTCAATATCAATTCATATTATCCTCTCTTATTACAGTAAGATGTAAAAAAGAAATGTAAGATCTATTCTTTTTAAAAATATCTCTCTCTCATACTTAAAAATTAACTAGAAAGGAAATATATTGTAATATAACAAAATGTTGCATCTTTATTATTTTCAACACACTCTATTATCTCTAACTAATCTAAATATTATCCTCGAGCACTCTGCGCGTGTTTGACGGATATTAAATATTAGAGGCTTTCTGTAAAATGTCTCTTTACTGTAGAAAGTCTCTTAATTTTCACAGGTATAAAAAACGATCCTTTCTTCTAGGATTCTCAAAGGGACGGCATCACCGTAATCCGGCAACGACCGTGTTCGGTTTCCTGCCGTCAAGTGTTCAGAATCCACTTTTGGATATAGCATGACTAAGAACAGTACTGCCTCGTCGCTCGCGCACCAGACCGCGAAGATGTAATAATTCTTTGTGCCCGCATGCGAGCTGCTCCTCATCGCTCCTCGCATGATGCCGCTCCTCGGGTCGAGCGGGTGGCAGGAGAGGCAGTCTTGCGAGATGCGCGTTCACGGTACGCCGATTTTCCGCTCACGCCCGGAGATTCTGCTCCGCGGAGGCACGATTCTCCGCTTCCTCCTGTCGTTAGCTCGCGCAACCGTACCGCAAATCAATTCCCGCTGCTCTCCTTGCTTCTCTACTCCTCCTACTTAAGCGGAGGATGCGTCGCGATCCGATACGGCCAGGGCCGAGCCGTTGAAGATTAACATGGGGTGTTTCAGCATTGTGTTTTTAAAAGTAGATCCCCTCAACAATTTGTAGAATTGCAGTTATTTCTGACCTGAAGAATGGAATCTCATTTTCTCTTTTTCAAGACTGGCTCAATTTTCGCTCTTTTCAGTGAAATTACACTCTAAACAATTTAAGGAGTATTTAGCATATATAGGACGTATATAATATAGAAAATATTGATTTATAAGAAATAACAATAATTGTTACAATGCGGCTTGGGGCACGAAAGAGCGATGTCAAATCGAATTTTTTTTTTTTCAAGCAAAATTCGTTTCAACGCTGATTCGATATTAATGTGGATACGCGGATGCTTTGTTCCGTCTAGCTCTATGAGCACCGGAAATTCAACGAAGATGATTGTCAGTGGATGATGTTCGGCTAGGAGTTTATCGAAGATACGATCTTAATCCAAAGAAAATAGCTCGCTTTAATGAGTTATTATACATCGTCGAGATAATGGTGTGATACATAGACACGCAATGAATAAATAGCTACGTGAAATTGAGAAAACAATGAAACACATTGAAGATAGTAATATTACTATCGCAAAGTAATGTACATCTTTTTTTACTGCTGACTCTTAAATTTTTCTTTATAACTTTTACGATTACAACGAGAAATATTAGCTGCGAATGAAGAGCAGTCTTTATAATTGATAAAAGTAATTGTAAAAATTAAAAGTTTGAAAAGCGGGATTAAAAATTGACTACTTGAACCTCGCAGTTTTATATGAGAGATACGCGCGTTACATGACGCATATATTTTATCTCGTAAAGCGTAACCTTGGAAACATTGAGTAGATAAATGAGATTTTATAAGATATACGAAACTGCTAAAAAAAAAACTCGTATCACGATCGTATAGCAATCTTCTCTCACGGTCAAAGATTCTGTTCCCTGTTTCCCCTTCTCATTAGCTCATTCCTTATATTTTTTAATAATATTACGGTACCATCTGTACCTTTTTAACATAAGCACTACGAATTAGAGCGTCCATTCAGCGCTCCATTTCGTATGACTAATTTTATAAATAAAACATATTTAAGAAAATATATAAATATAATTTATTATTTAAAATATATATATATCCTATATATATGATAATTAATTTATTTATATAATTTATATAAAAATAAATTATTACAAAATTATTTAAAAATAAAATTAATCAACAAAATTATGGATTTTACCGTCAGTTTATTCGAGATTGCGCGTCGTATTAACCTTGAATAAGAAAATTAATTTTTATATTTCAGTACCAAAAATAAAATAATCTATATATAAAACTTATATGTAAATTTTGTTCGCTTAAAGGTTGAAAAGCGAGAGGGATTTGTCAAATTAACACAAATTAAAGAGATACGTAGAGCGATAAAAATATGTAAGACGCAATGCTTTGTCGCGCCGATTACGGCGCTGATTATCGTTTTAATCGTGCGAATCTATTTTATCCCAACCACCTCGTGTCGTTAGCCTACGTGCGATCGCGTAACTCGATAACGCAACGCCAACATAGTTATATACCTTCGGAAAACACGGTTTGCACGCGAGGCTTCTGTCATCCTCATGTCCGCGAATTCTGTCTGCCTCACTCGAGTCGGCCCCCCGTCATTACCGTAACGTTACACTCATTTCTGTTACTTATTGTCGCAAATGTGTCTTGTCGTATAAATTCGCGAAACATGTTATTACGGTAATAGTAGCTGCGTGCACGCATACGCATTACGATTGCGGGGGATATACGCCGTCGATTTTACGGGATGTTCCTTCATCTTGCGATCTCGAGAGACTCGCCTCTTTCATACCACAGCGTGTCTTCCATAACTGAAGAAAAAACAGATTTCGACTGTCGTCACGTTTGCGTTCGAACGGCTTATCTCCGAAAAATCTATCTCCGCTCTGGTCGATGCAACTTATCTGTATCCGTACATGAAATTTTGCACATTTAGGATTAGATAATAAAGATAATGTTCTAGAGTAGAAAGCGGGTAATCGTTGACATTGTCTGCGATTACTTGGCCATTTTGGCTAATACGTCTAAGTTGCTGAATCAGATCGAAAGGGCATGCTCTAGAATCAAATTTTACGACAAACAAGGTCAATTTTTTTTCATGACAAATAGTAAATTTCCTTCATTCGGCGCTTTATATATTCTTTCGTGTTTTTCTTTGTGGATTTAACGGAAAGTTGAGCTAATTTTTAAAGTATTTGAAATATTATCTTTAACTATTTATAAGAAACGTCGATTTTCGTAATCAGGATGAATCAAGAATTTTAATCAAATTTTTCAGAAATTAAATCAATTATTTACATTTTTATAAATTTCTTGATTTTAGTACCAAATTGTATAGGTATAATTAGTTTATAACTTCATCAATCTTTCCTACTTTTTTGTAAAATTGATCAGTTCAACTCTCAGTTATCAATAAACTCAGTTATCTCCCTGAGTGATAAAAAAAAATCATTGTTTCGGTGCGGACAATTTTGAGAAACTCGCTCGATTTGTCTCTCGTACGTATCGCGGCCTCGGAACGAGGAATTCGTTTGAATGCAAAATTCGGAGTTTCGCCATCGGCTGCAGTGCGCTCCGTCCGGTGATCCGATTCTCGGCGCGGTGACACCAACGTTCTCTTTCCGCATTGTCACACGAGACATAGGTTTGCGCAATTTTTGAAATACTTTCCTTAGCAACGAGCCGCGATGTGACGGTATATAAGCGCACTCACGCTGCGTACACACCCACGCGATGCATTGCGGCGTGCACGCACACGCTCGCGGCGAGCTTATGTGCGCGAATAAAGAAAGTGCCCGTTCGCGTTGACTCGCTCGGAAATCCGAAACCGATGCACGGGAAGCACGACGGATGATTTCGCAATCTCGGGGAGAGGGAGAGAAACGTCTCGCCTCTTGTCGGCTAATTCAGCAACTGCAGAGAATTTTCAATCGAAACGCAATAACGCAATACGATGCAACTGACGAGAAGATGGTTTTCGTATTCTTGAATAAGTACGCTGAAATTTGACGTGATTATGTAGATATAACTGTCGTAAAAGCGCAAGGATGAAAGTGAAACGACGCTAGAAATAAACATGACAAAATGTGTCTTATACACCTATATGTATAAATTACTATATGTATATACACCCTAAATTGTTTGCAGTAAACTCTCACTCTAATTGAGTAAAAATATTTCACTTTTTAAAAAACAGGTGAAAAATGTCACTTTTTATTCAAGGGTGGTTGTATTTTACTTTTTTGAAGTGAGAGTTCATTGCAAGAGAGTGATATATAATATTCTTTAATTCCACAAAAAAAATTATTTTTTATAACTCATCTTAGTAATAATGCCGAGTTAAAAATGTAATTTACAATTACCTATGTGTGAGATTATTAAAAATTTATATTATAAATAAATATCTTCACATACATGTATACTTCAGAAAGATTACAGGCACCTGCTCGCTCGGAAATCAAAAACCGATGTATATACAGAAGGCAGGCACGCGCGTGAATGTGACGTGCGTGTGTCGATGCACATCGCGCTCTCATCGATTTTTTTTTTTATATACTGGCACACGGCGTCGCATAAGCGAATTCCACCAAAGACCGCGACTTCCGGACCTTCGGAGCATCCCGAAGCCGAAAGACGAGGCGGCGAAGCCGCAGATTGCGCAAGGTCCACGTCATTTGATCTGAACGTCATGAGATGTATGCGTATAGCGAAAAAATACACTCGCAAGCGTCACATCCATACCGATCTTTATATACCACAGATACGGTGTCGCTATGCTGGCAACAGGAAACGCGTCGTGATCATTCAATGTCAAAAATCTTTAAGAGAGTATAATCAGAGCTGAATGTCCAAACTACAGTGTACGGATAATAGCATACAACACATATAAGATGTATGTGTTAAATATAATTCACGCAGCTCGAAGAGTTCATACACCTCATATAATGAGAATAAAAAATAAGTAATCGTCGCCGATACGGTAATTGTGCGAAATTAATTTACATTGTCCTATTATTTCAATATAAAAATCAATATAAAAAGGTTTGCTTTGTTTTAAAATTAAACAAAGAGATAATTTTTATAGAAAATATCAGTAGCGTTAAAAATTGATATTTTTAGAAGTAAATATTCACTATTATATCACTTCTATTTTCTAGTTTGGAATATTGTAAAAGTAAAATAAGCGCGTGTTTTAAAGTACAGTTTCATAGAAGTATATTTTACTTAACTATTGCAATTCTCTTCTAATCTAACATAGCAATTATATTGTCATGAAATACCAAAGAATCGAACTTCTTGAAACTATTCAGATCGTTATTGTGGCTGTCTAATCATAAAACTGAAAAATTCATTCCGGATATTGCCAAGGAGATTCTATATTATTATTTGAAAGTATGTAAAAAATTCTTAAACAGATAGTGTCTTTTATGATGCACAATGAGAAATTTTCAAAGAATAGCACGAAATATGCACGACATGAAAACTATCAAATATTTCAAGTTAATATTAATCTATGACTTTGGTTTTCACGTCGTTATGAATCGGAATAGAAGAAAAGATACTTCTCTTCTATACAGAAAAATCCTTTCCTGTACCTCGATTTTTAACGACATAAAAACCGTCGAATATTTCAAGCTGCTATTATAATCTGCGAAAAAAATTTTTCCTCTGCCTTGAGTATCCCGTACCTAAGTATACCTAACATTACAATATCGTTATATTGTCATTGCGTAGATTTTTTCCACGTAGGTATATCTTGGTAACAATATATAACAGTATCCATACAGCACTTCAAGGGACGTTGTAAATACATTCGGAGAACTTCCCTATGCATTTTAAGAACGTTCTAGAATATTCCTAGAATCGACACCGTCATTAAGAATTATATACTTTGCTCAACGAGAGAATGACTTCGATCTAAGCAAAAGCGATTGTGAAAATGATAATAAAAATCAAGATAATTCCCTTTTCTTTTTTCGTAAAATGATAATTATTTATAATACTCATCGCAAAGTTATCTCGGCGTCCGCATAACGTGCCGTCTGCGTATTGGTGCCATGAGATTGCCATCGATCGTCGACATCAAATTTCCGATATGCATGTCCATACCAATCTGTCGCGTAATGCGTGTCACATGTCACTCGAGGAAAGCAACGGTGCCAGAGGCTTGACGTATCGACACTTTATTATGCGCGGAGCGTCATTTCCTTCTTCAGCTACGATCCCTCTTCGTCGGAAGAGTGGCGCGGGAACGGGGACGGGGGACAGTCCGTCGTCTCTTGAACCTCGTCATCTCATCCGTTTCCGTAGAAAAATGTAGATCTCAAAAGGTACATTACGGTTTCACAAGTAAACTCGCTAGAATTGCTGGGCTTTTATGAAACGTTTGTTAAAAGATCCCTCTCTTTACTTTTACGAATGCTTTATCTATATTTTACGCTTTCTCTTATCGTTTTCCAAACACGTAAAAAAAAAAAAAAGAAGTAAAGTTATAATTAAGATGTTTTTAATACTTTCATTCAATTATATTTTATCCTTTCTTTATGTCTATGTAGCGATGATAAAATGTAGATAGTGCAAATTTCATTATAAATTATCAGTTTTACTGACAATGTGTCTAAATTTAGCGTACTTGACCTTACACAAGAGTATTTTTCTTTTTTATTTAAATTGCCTTCTTTCCCGATAAGTTACACCATTAACATATTACTTTTTAAAAGAACGGACTTTTAATTGACGCAAGCGAAAGAGACGTCGACAACATTGCGCGATCGGTCATTGCGTAATACTTGCAGAACACTAAAGGGGAGAAAAGTGACAATGCCCCGAGAAGCGAGGTTGCATCGACAGATTGTTATGCGCCGGGCGTCATTTCCTTCTTCTGATTGTGAGCCTCGTCGAGAGGAGAAACACCGAGGAAAGGAAGCCGCACGGAAGCAAGAACAACAGTCGCGAACAACGTTCAGCGGATAAGAATGGAAGTATTTAATAAACGAATGGGAGAAGTATTCGTGAAAAGAGTATAGCGAGTATGAATAGCTAACCTCTCTTGCTGCTTTATACATTTTCTATCGGCCTCGGAAGTCCAATAAACTTTCGACACATTCAGTCAATTTATGCAAAATATTGTCTGTATAAATAAATCATATATAAAAAAGATATTTCTCTTGTATATTTTTTATAAATATTTAATTTTTTAATATTAAATGTTTCAATTCCATTTTAATTCTGAAATAAAGTTATGTAGAATCAATAAAGATTAAAATTTTGTTTAACTACGTACTATTGAACTATGTTATTGAGATATCAAAATATTAAAAGAAAAAATTTTTTCTCTGAATCTCTCTCGATAATTTATAAATTTATCGAAAGTTACTAAACGAAAGTTTCTCTATACAGAGTCCGTCGACATACTTCAAGGCCAACACGCTGAACCTTGTTGTTAAATTGGCGGATTTTCTGCCAACACGTCACCAGCATAAGGTCGACGTGTCCGTTTGTTATGCGCGATACGTCATTTCCTTTTTCTCGGTTTCTCTTACGGAGATCGAATAAGCGGAGGAAGAGGAAACGGAGACGAGACAAGACGCGAGAGGAGCCAGAACGGGCCCGGCAGCAGGAAGTGGTACAAAATTATGAAGCGGTCAAACGGCACGTGTTAGACGTCGCGTGGTCGACCCCGTCGGCGAAGCCGACAATCTCGAATTCGAGCAAACAGGCTCGTAGAAAACGATCCGTCAAGAGATGAGACGAGGTCAAGTGCAACAGTAAAAAGGGCGCGACACTTATCACGTGTACGTGATCCTTGCAACTCGTGCATCTTTTGTAATCCCCCTTTAGGCATCGTTTCCTGTTTATCCGACCGGTCCTGCATCACGGTAAAGTTCTACGGTTCTCTCTCCCGGAAATGTTTATCTACGATTCGAGATGGTCACTCACTCGGAGGCAGACAGATATCTCCGGATTTGAGATGAAATTCTACCAACATTATATAGAGAATGTATGTTTTTTGTTCCACAGAATGCGCTCGAATGCAAAGACCGTGTTAATGTTTTCTTCCGAATGCTCAATTTTTCAACTTTCTTATTTGTTATATAAGTTTTATTTTTCTTTTACTACATATATATATTACATCTTACTATACTTTTTATTACCTTAATTTTATTAGATTTTATTGTAAAGTATTTTATAAATATTATTAATTTTTCTACATTCTCTCTCTATATATATATATATATATCCTTTTATATTTTTAATTCAATATTACTTTAACGATTTATGAGCGTTTTAATAAGAAAAGTGTAGAGATAAGGACGTCCTTTTTCGATAAATCGTAAGCTTATTGTTGTTTGATACGATAAAGCTTGTCTTTATATCATCCGTGACCAAAATAAGGTTTCAGAAGAATGCCACATCCTGTTTTATTTATCATCCTTCTTTTATCAGATTTTTACTCCTTTAAAGAAAATTATGGAGAGAGAGAAAGAAAGAAAGAGATGTGATAATATAAAAAATAAAATAAATTAGATTTAATTTAAAAAATATTTATTATTTTAATAATTAAGTCATCTGATTAATTCTCCTAAGTTAGTCATTTAAATTGATTGATACATTTTAATAGCGTATAAGAAGAGTTCCACGTAGCAATTCGAAAAGGGTAGTTATAGTAAAAGCTTTTATCAAAGGATACTACGCAGTTCCCAGCATATACATATTTGTAAGCGTCATTAACGACTCGTCAGCACCTTTATCATCTTGCCAGGGAAAGAACAGCAGGGAGATATCGTATGGCGAGCGGAAGTTCAAGTCGGCTAATAGAATTTACGACGTTTAATTACGAAATTACGTAAAATCTCGGCTGTACTCTCGCGAGCGTCTCGCGCGGAACCTCCTCTGTGCTCGGCGAATTCGTTAGTTTTTTTTTAAAAACTTCACTCGTTCACATGATATGACCTTTAAGAGGCATAACGAGACCGACTAATTTATCCATGGAGAGCCATGTCGTGTCTGCGATAGCGGCGTCATGCAACACGTTCTTTTTCATGCGTGTTTGCGTAAGTACTATCGGCACGTGTACAATGCGTGTCGCAATTGTATGCATTATCATATAAGGTACCTGTTCTTTAAGTCCGATGTCAAATCTTTGGGCGTGGGACGATTGTTTGAACGTTATTTATCATGCAAATGTAAAAAAGTATATTGATTTCAGCATTGAATCAATATAAAATTAATAATATCAGACTGGTGTAAGAATTTGTTACATTCGCTGTCGAATAAATTCAAAAATATAATTTCAATAAAATTGAAACAAAATTATATCATCACGGCCTGTAATACGTATACTTTTTCTTTCATCTAGAGAGAAAGTTTTCGATGCTTTTTTTTTGAACTTTCTAAAACTTGACTTATTTTAATACGAAGCTTGATGGAAAAACGACAAATCAAACACATATAAAATATTAAACGTTCCTTAAGTTGTTCAAAATCATTTCTTAATAAAACGTCCAATATGATTAAAACACACTAATTAGGTCCGTCCTTGAAATGTATTATTTCCTTCCTTTTGACGTAAAAGATGATTTGAAAATTATTCACATTGTTTCACAATTTAAAAAATGTATACTAATTGTTGCAAACACAACTATAGACATGTGGGAAAGGAGAAATATTTCTCATTGGGCTATACCCATAATTGCTGCTGCGAACAATTAATCGGAAAGCCAGCAATATAAAGCATCATGCCGGACATTACGCCTATATGGAAATCAAAGAGTGAGGCGTTGCCTTTCAATGCCCGTAATTATAAGCCTGGCGAACAGTGAGAATCTATGTAAAACGCGTTACAGAGGCGAGAGTGAAATGAGCGGCCAGAGAGATAAATCAGTGGCGTGTTTTCTTTTCCTTCCCGGAAGAGAAGTTATATTCTAAAAAGTACTAGATACCTGCTCGCGATTGCCACGCGCCTTCGATTTACTTGTAAATAGATACATTCCAAATGCATAGCTCTCTTCTATATACAGAAAGAAAATTAGTCTATAAATTTAACATTCATAAAATTAAAACGGAAGCCTGTAAATCTAAAAATGTACATTATAGAATGATAGCTATATTTCCAATATAATACAATATTGCGAAAAAATTTTGAACAATTATTTATGTCTCTCTCTCTCTCTCTCTCTCTCTCTCGTGTACCTTTCAATTTTTAATATTAACAGTATTAAGTAAATACAAATTTATTTTCTTATAAATTTTTTAAGCAATAGTTTTCAAAATTTTATTTCTTCGTAAATAATTTCAAATCTTAATTAAATATACTAAAATATATTAGTATATGTGGAAATGATTTTATGTTGCAATGATATATTATCCTCAATGATACGCAATAAAGAATAATGAAAGAAAAAAAAAAGAAATAGTACTGCCATCTTTCACTCGATCATTTCGAACTTCATCATCGTCTTATCGGTCAATCGCGAAGCGTGCCTTCGTTACTCGACGAATTCAAGTCGTAAATAAAAGCGCTTCCTCATCACTCGAGACTTTCCTAGTTCCTCTCCGATGAGCCACCCTGCGTGATGCTCTTACGTATACCCGTCTCTACGTGTGTACCAATCCGCGTGCACCGACACGCTTTTGCTACCTACGAGCATACACGCTTGCATACGTATAATCAAGCACGGATTAAATCGGTATCAAAGAAAGAGCGAAAGTTGTCCGTCGATATGAAATCTGATGTGGGTTAGTAAATTGAAACAGAGACGCGAAAACGCAGAGGGAATATTTTTTAAATACAGCAAATTTTAACTATCGATATTTTCAATTATCGTGTCAAACAAAAAAAAATGTAAAATGTTGTTCAATGCAAAAATGTTTCTAATTGTAAGTTGATTTTGTCTCCTTCCCTAAAATTGATCATCTATCAGTTTGCGGTGACGAATAAACCAGACAGAATCAAAATCATTATAAAATCTTCATTTTAAATGATTCTTTCTTGTTGAATTTATTACAACATTATCGCCAAAAATTTATCGAATGACATCATTGTGATTTTTCTAAAATGACTTTACCTTGATGTGATCTTGATCTTATAGTGATTTTGTATCTTAACGAGGAATCTGTGTAATATGAAATTATAATAATTTACAGTAGCCCATTTTCTATTGATTACCGAATTATTATGCTGGCTTTTAATTCCTTACGATTTCCAATTATCTAGCCCCGCTATCTGAAAACATCCGCACACAGGTACACGTGCGTAACATCGCGAGGGTATCAAGAAGCATCTCCTAGCTTTCTCGAGTATGTGCCAAAAGTGCGCATATCGTAACGAATCGCTCAACGAGAGCGACCACACAGGCGAAGACTAAACTAAATGCGGGATGTCCTGGCAATATAAGACACTTCTTCGTACGCATGTAATTAACAATGGATATTTTCTCATTAAGATTTGCAAATTTCACCGATTAGTAAATTTAACAAGATGCTGAGGCTACAAATTATTATATACAAATTTATTTCTCAATTAATCCAGAATATATATCTTTTAATATCAATTGATGTCACTTTGCGATCGCTAACGGTCCTTTCGTGTCAAATTGATGATATATACGATTTTAACGAGGCAAAAATCGTGTCTCTCCTCTTCTTTGAATCCGCTCTAGACTTGCTCGGGCGAGCGCGAACGCACGTATGCGCGAGTATCTCGGCTGGCTGGTCGCCGGTTTCTCCCGTGCTAATTAGCAAAAGTTTGCTGTGCAATAAACGCGTCTAGCTTTACGTAACCTGACTGGACACTCGCACGACGCGCACTATGCTGCTCATTAATAGTACGGCCAATCTGTCCTGCCATCAAGATTGCTGAAATAATCTCACTAGACTTTCCTCGGCTTTCCTCACCCACGGATGGATCTTCCGTGGAATCTCGACATAACGCCTTATATAAGATGAAATTTGACATCAGTTTTGGCATTAAATCTATCATAATTTTTTTGTATCTCGAGAAAGATTCTAATGCACGCGTATTTTGAATACCAAAATGGATTTTTTGGTCAAATTCAAATTATCTTATCTAAATAGTCGTTTTCGTTTAATGTATTCTCTGCCATATGTAAATTATATATCAAAATAATTTTATCATAATATTCTATTACTTTACAATTGAAATGGAATGGCAGATGGTAGTTTAATCAAATTTAACACTGTTTTCTCTTTTCCTCATTTCCTCTTTATAATGATGTTTTTGATTTGTTTAAGACATTGACACATTATATTAGATATTTAAAGTTTGAGAATTCTATATCTCTATTTTTGTAATATAAATCAGTTTAAGGAATTAGCACATTTTTTATATTAAGCGTTCGAAGTTTAGAATATCTTTATCTATTTTTGTATAATGATTCTTCAGTAACATAAAAATAATATTAGATTTTTATTTTAAATCGACATATTTTGTACATGAGCATTTTTTTGCTCATAGTGATTATTGAGAACGCGTGTGCTGATCATATCCGCGAACATCGAATAAAGCCCAGCCTCTCTCTTCCTGAATCGGCTCGCTATGGTGCCGTGGCCAAGAGCGCGCTTGTTTTCCGGAAAATTTCCTCGTACGTTCACCAGCCATTTCTGCTCGAACAATTCTGTATCGTTCGCGCATTCAATATCTCAATCGGTGACGTTGTCTCGCGAGAAAGAGACAAAAAAATTCCTTTTCTATATTTGAAGTATTAAGCAAATGAATAATCCCAAGTTAAGAAAATTAAGGTTGGTATTTACACCTCACTTTTATCGATAAAAGTGAGAGAAAGAAGAAGTGTAAATACAAACCTAAAAACATTTGTAAAATTTAATATCAAATCTGATAAAAAATATTAGAAAAAGGAACCAATGTTTGGGGTTTTGTTTCAGCTTGATAGTATAATCATTGAATCAATATTTTGTAAACACTTATATTTTATTATTACTCAAATGCTTTTAATAAAAGAATAATAAATTAGAGTAAGAGAATATTGAAAAAAGAAGCAGATTAAATATTTATTCAAAAATACATCTTTTCCGCATAAAATATTTTTAATATTTCTAAGTTTTATACTTTTACCTTTTAACTAGTTAATAAATAATATAATTTTGAAAAAATTAATTTATAAAAATGTAATTTGCATAGGCTTATATATGAAATCAATGCGTTACTATACAAGAAAATTTTATAATATCTTAACAAAATTTTGTTTATTGTAAAGAAGTGGAAAAAATAATACATTGTCAAATATTATTTACAAAATAATTTTTTAGATCAATTGAACAATCTTAATGGTTTATCTTAATAGTAACTAAAATGAACATAATGGATTCTCCTTCATTTTTAGATAAACCTAAACTATCATCAGTATAAATTATTTATAAACTATCCTTGATTTACATTGGTTTCAGTCGTAATGCTCTAACAACAGATAAGCATAGATTTCATGCGAATAGAAAAAATGGAAATGTGGAGAGTAATAAATAAATAAAAATAAAGAAGTCATTGATATCCAAAGTCATAAAAGAAAGGATTAACTTCTATTTTTGCTGAAAATAAACGTTTTATGAAAGAGTGCTATATGTGTGCTTAATTGTTACAAAAAATCTCGAACTATTGAGTTTTATTACACCTTACCAACATGAAGATCATAAAATTTTGAACAACTGAGTTTTAACGCATTCCGCTGTCTCTTTTATTTGACTGAACGTCCAACGAAACAGAAGCTTAGAGAAACGGAATTTGGCTGTAAAGAAAGTACAGATACGGAACCTAGCCTGACCTTCACGACGAAATATATGCCCTTACGTAACTATTGCCTTAACATCTGTTTCACTTATGTTTTTGGAATATTAAGGGCCTTAGCAGAAAGGTGACTTATAATCTTAAGACAGTGTTTTATGACTTAAGTCTCATGACTTTAGTAACGCACAAGAACTGTCTTAAGATTATAAGTCACCTTTCTGCTAAGGCCCTAAATCTCTAACTGTTTTACAAAAACACATGACATTGTTATAATTTATAATATAGATGTAATGAAGCAAGCAATACAAGAAAAAACAGAACAGCACATATTGGTTGACCAATGGTTAACTTTTTAATTAAAGACGTGAGCAGTTAAGGAAGCTAATGTTAAATCAATATTAAAATGCTACAATTCGATGAATTATTAGATATATTTCTTTTTTATTTTTTGATACAAATAAAGAAAACATCGTTATGTGAAATTGTTTTTTTTGTAAATTGTAACTGTTTTAAAATATCTTATTATATTATTTTTAACCATTTTAATATACACATTATTAACCAATTTACAATACCACCGAATAAAAAAGAAACGTTTTGAAATGTTTCTTGCTTTACTGCGGGTACCAACTATTTATTAAACGACGTTTAGCCGACCAATCAATCAATAATTCTTCTCAAGTATGATCATAAAAGTCACTCACCCTTGAGCAAAATATGACACTGCCATCAGGCACGGTAAATTCCGTATCTGGTCAGAAAAAACTATAGGAGCTTTCAAACAAGAGAACATAGAATTATCCAACATTTTATTAAACCGTAACCGAGACTACACTGAAAGAAATCTTTTAGGTTCTTGTTTTTTACACCTGTTTTAAGATGAAATTATTTGTTTGGAATTTGGTTTTAGAATTATTGGTTAGTTAAATACAAAACTTAACATTTCATTATTCATTGGCCATTAATAAATCAACGTGACATCATTAACATCAATCTATTGTCATTTCAAAACGTCAAGCTGACATGTAATAAGTATTAGGCAGTCTACATAGACTGAATACAATACCAATGATTTTTTGCTACTCTTGAACGAAGAAAACCATCATTAATAATACCGGATTAGGGAAACTGTAAAAAAGGAAATTCTCACAATTATAGTAAAAGAATAATGATGTTGTTGCTTGATACACCAATAGAAAGCATTGTAAAATGTATAATGAAACTTTTTTTTTCAATTCAGAAGGCATAAAATAAAAATATTATTTTGCTACTATCAATATATTATTTTATTTTATTTTATTTAACTTAATCCCCTTACCTTTCGGTTTAGGATGGCTTCCAGTTTACATTGTGTTCTTATTGTTAGTAACTAAAATATAACATTTCTTACTTATCAATATATCAGCATTTCATAATTAAATCAAACTTTAAATTGTGCGTACTTCTAACTTTGTGTCTTTGGTATTTTTATTATTGTATTGTATAACATCCTATTAATATATCTGTTTCGATATAAACATCCGCTCGTTATCCGCCCAAGAACCTGCCTCGGAACCACTCTTGAATCACTCTTGTGCCTCCAACAGGGATGAGTCCTCGTTCTTGTTTTCTCTTTCCCTCTCTTGTGCTTCCCTCCTTGCCTTCTCTATTTTCTTCATTATCTCTAGTCCTTTACCTTCTTCCCCTATGAATTCTTTCGCTCTCATCTCACTCTTTGTCTCCTCACATTTTTAAGTATATGTGTCATATTCTTCTCCGCACCGTGACAAATTCTCTGCATTTCCTTTTTTCTTCCTGTTTCCAGTACTGGCCTCCCTTTGTCTCGTTTTCACACCTGAATCTGGCTATTAGGCTCCTATCTTTCATCTTCTTTTTCTCTTTCAAATATCTTGGCAGCCCTTCTGTCCTTATGTTCTTATAATTGTCATTACTATCAATATATTAAATATATCAATTGAAAAATCTTTTTTTCTAATTTTTTATATGCATTTGTCGTATCGTTATTAGCTTTCTATTTCTATTTACCTACGATATTATTAAATATTTTTATCTAAAGTATTTTCTTATTAATTATCACACACATATTCATATATATCACACACTTCAATTAAGAAATGGATTATGTCAACTTGTATTTGTCAATATCTTATGTAGCAGACTTCCATCTCTACAGAGAGAGAACCCCGTTATCTTCTGATATACATTTATTTTCTTGTGCTTCAGTGATTGCACGAAAAGTTTGCTTGATCGTACAGAATGACGATCGTACAGATGACGTACAGAAGAAACGCGATTCGAATATGAGGTCACGTAAATGGTCTCTTACTACGACAATCAATCCAAAAACAATCAGGTCATTTCAGTTGAAAAATCTGACTGCTGTTAAGGAAGCAGAGTCAGTCAATAGAATTAGCTTCTTCAATATGTGAATATTGTAGGCAATGTGCAAGTGCATATTAATCTTGTTTATAAAGCGGAGTAGTATTATTCTTTTTTTATTTTATTATGTATACATATTATCTTAAATTTTTTTTATTTCAAAAATATAATACACAATAAGATTTTTTGTATTATTCTTTGTATATTTTCTTGAAAAAAAAAATGTTTTGCTTAACTTTTACTGTATTATTTGTTAACACTTTTGCAATAAGTTTTGTAAAATTTGCAGTAAAGATGCAACTTATCAACAAATTACGAGAGATACTAAATTAACAATATTGTTTCAGAAATTAATCTGATGTATTTATTCTAACATCTCTATTCAAAAATCACTTTTCAGGTAAAACTGCATAAATCGTAGATAAGAGAATTGACTGATTTTTAAATATATTTCCAAGCGAATCGGTTCACGAACGATATCAGTAATCGGTGTACGTGGTCACGGGCCATGTCAGCGTCTAACGGGGCAATCGTGCAGAAACGGTAGATGGTATAGCGAGGAATGAGAGAATGAGGAGGAGGAAGAAGAAGAGAACGAAATGAGGAAAGCGGAGGATGAGGACGCAGAGAAAAATGGCGAGCTCTCAGAATCGGGTGGTGCATTGTTAATGCAGATTGCCTGATTGTGAGTTTTGTTCGATGAATCATGTGCTTTCCAGAGTGCGTGTCTGCACGCATATCGAGACACGTACATTATATTGTCGAAGGTTTGAGAGTACCCAATGATGACTCATCACGAAATTTTCTAACGTCCACCGGAGTAACACTCCCTATAAATATCGTACTATTTCTGTAGATAAGAAAGGGTGTTTTTTTTATCTTACATCTATATTTATACAGTAGTTGTACAATACAAATGCAACATTTAGATGTTTATTTAAAAAAATCTTTCTTTTATACCTAAAAAAGTAACGCACCATAATAATGATGCAACATAATAAAAAATCTGTATAAAAAATTTACTTCTTGAAAACAACGATAAGGGAGTTAATAGTTATGATAAATTTGATAATTTAATTATTGGCATTTGTAAAATTTATAAACATTAATGTTTACAAAATTATTTAGTTGAATCATGAAAAAAATTTTCTGATAGAGTAGTGTATTTTCCTCGCAAATGTCGGAATCTGGGAAATTCAATGTAATTACATGATTCCGTCATAGGTATTGAATCAATTCTGAATCAGGAAAAAAGTACATATTGATCATTCACAATATAGACATTCGTACCGAGAAATTCTGAATGAACGAAGAGATTTAAAAAAGTAACGTGACATTAGTTTGTATCAATTAAATCTGTCAAAGATATAATAACAAAATTTAATAAAAATATTACAAATAAATGAAAATTCACAAGCTATATTCGGTCAAAGCGGGTCTTGATGTCTACAATAATATTTTTTAATCTCACAATTTCAAGTTCAAGTAAAAAATATTTATAAAAATATTTACTTTGATAAAAATGTTTACAAAAAAATATTGTTTATGTTTTAAAGATAAATTTTCCAGCAAAATGCATACACAAAAAAAAATCAAAGAATTCTACTTTTTTTGACAATACATGTGTATGAAAAAATTATTTTAAAAAAATACAATTACTTGGTATAAATAGTAGATTAAATACAAATGATCCATCATAGCACCTAATTGTAACGAATTGTTTCAAATACAATTAGCGTTCTAATTATAATTTTTTACGTAATTCACATATATGTCTTTGACATACTTTTCATTGCAACATACTTATATTTATTTACAAACATATGGAAAAAAATCAATTTCCAACAATACTAAATAAGTACTATAAGTGCAAGCATACGTGTTACATAAAAAAATCATGCAGTCTCATACTCACTCATCTTTTCTATCTTAGCCGCCCATTTCGTATCATTCGATCTTTGTTCCAGTTGAGCCATCGTCGCACTACCTGACCCTCGCGATCAATAGGATGAATGTAGCTGCCGGAAAAATTTTCCGAAGAAATAGATACGCGTCTGTGAAGCTACGCGTCATTGGCGGAAACTCGAAACGATCGCGAGGGATTCTTCTCTCGGGCGCGCGATCGTTTCACCGTTACGTCGTACGTGAGCGCTTTGCACATTCCTGGACCGTGTCCAGAAACGATCTGAATTCCAAGTACCAGTTACCATAATCGGAGATTCAAAGCGCCCGGCGGCCGTTAGTCTAGAATTTCGAATTATAGGACCCGGCTCGCGACCGGCGATACTTAGGAGCTACGTGAGATAGAGAATCAGATCCACCCTTGGGTTTCGCTCCAGTTATCGGCCAATGGTAGACCAGATCCTGCCCTTAAATCTGGGCCAACTCTTTTTAATGCCAGAGACCAACCCCTTTCTCTGACAAGCGTTGTCTTTTAACGTACGTGCCGACTGGTGCAATCCTAAAGGGATATACGTGAAAAATGAGTACTGTGAGGATCGCGACCTTTCAAAAACGGATCGTTTCTTTTGTTGAAGGCAAACGTGATACACAATGAGAATAGGTTAAATTAATACAATGAATCCGTTACGATAATATTGTAAATTTCGCTCGTAAAATATATCTTTATCGTTTGATAAGTTTCGATGATATTATCGAATAAGATATGACAAAACATTTTATGATGTCATATTATGTACGATAATTTCATATCAGAGTGTCTAGAAAATCTAATTTTTTAATAATTCAAATATTTTTGTGTCTAATTATTCTACACGAAATGTAATCATAATTTTTGTTAATAAAGAAATAAAGATTGTATATTATAAAATTTCGACGTATATGTATGTATTTTTTTTTACATTATAGGTAACGTTATTAACTACAGTCTAAATCTAAATTAGAAATTTATTTACATAGGTAAAGCATGTAAAAATTAAAATCTTTTAATGTACTTAAAACAATAAATGCAGAAAGAAATTATTCTTACCGAATTTTATTTTTTTAATTACAGAAATATGTCTAAATTTTATTGTGTATAATCTTTGTTTTAAATTATGTTATTAATCTATTATGTATATATTATAATATCATTTAAAAGTAATAAAATTCGTAAAGATTGAAGGACAACTACGAAGTTTCCGTATGACGTCCGTTACACATATTATCATTTACAAATTAACTTCGATAATACTGATGTTTCTCATAAATTATATTCTAATTATATATTTATCTCTATATTGAGCTGACTATATCAATATTACCGTCAATTTTATTTTATTTTACGGAAAAAATGTATCATTACTACCATAACCATTAACATATAACAACAAAGAATTTATAACATATTGTCAATTTTATATAAATAATCAGAACTTTTCAAATTTTACTATTAGTAACATGAAAATCTAATCTCGGATCTTAAAGTATTAAAATATAATGTTTTATATTGCCGACTTCATCTTTTTTAACCGAGAGAAAATTTCGACCGTATTTTAACAATATATTGAAAAATATATTATTAGAAGGTTGCAGTTTTTCATGTAATTGCTAAGGCTAAGTAGATACGCAGAACAAGCCATTAGTAAGACCACCAATGGGGGACTTGATTACCAGCAAACTCGTCCACTTATGCTTGTTTATGCATTTATCGTTCGAACAACGTACCTCGTTAACAATACTAGCAGCTCTCGAGACGAGGAAAACATTGCAAAGTTCGGTGATAATATTGCCTTGAGAAATTCCTTGAAAAAAACTTATTTTTCAACTGAAACACTATCTTTAATTATCATCAGACAATTTCTTTCATATTCAGAAAAATGTAATTTTTACGAGATACCTTTTCGATATTAAAAACTATGCTAATTTCAATAAATTGCTAATTTATATATATTATATATACATATATATCACTCTTCCATTACTTGTGTATCATTTTACAATATTATTTGCATTCATATATTTATAAACTTCCATGTACATGTATATAAAGACAATATAAATGGAAAAATATCGTGTGCCATCTCGCATTAATTTGATAACATTATAATATTTACATTATAAAATATATATGTATATATATATATATATATATAAGTATACACACACATACACACACATTATAAAATATACCAATATATGCCTTATCTTACTAATACAAATGCACATTTAAGTTCACTACTACAAGCGTTTCATTTTCTTTTACCATCTTGCTTAAAACAAGAGGGTTTTAGAAGAATGGATGGTATCGAGTAGCACTGTCATTCTTCGCATTATTATCATCGCGACGATAAGCGCGGTCAACCATTATTTACGCGACAATTATACGACTGAAAGTCATTGTGTCTCTCTACATGTAAAATAGTGCGTGCTGAATTCTAGATCATGATGACTTATGTATCCCAGACTGGACGCGAATATTCCAAATCATCATTTAGGTTTATTTTTCTCTCTCTCACACTCTCTCTCTCTCTCTCTCTCTCTCTCTCTCTCTCTACCTCTCTGTCTCTGTCTCTCTCAGGAAGGTTATGATAAAGAAAGTATTTAATAACTTTGCCTTGAATATCATTAAATATTTTCGTAAAATTGAAAGAATTTTACTCTAAAAAAGATTTTGTATATCACGAAAAATGTAAATAGTCTTGATTTAAATCATTTTTTCAAACATTTTTGTGCTTGGAAGTATTATCGATATTAATAATTATGCAAAAATTATCATTTATACATATAGAAAAAATATTAGTAATGTTGTATTCGAGGTATCCTTAACGTTTTTATTATGTAAAAATTTTCTCATGCTACTTTTATTTTTATAATGCGAAAAAGTTTCGCTCTTACAAAACGAAATATTTTTTTGCTCGCTATTCAAGAGCACAGTGTGCCAACGGCAGCCTGCGAATTACCATAAATGACATCTGACCATTGATACTTTTTGCCTTATCGCCTAGCGTGATAAAGAGACTTCGTGCTGCCTCGGCACCGATGAGCGCTTCATTAGCAAGTAAGGTCATCGAAGAAGCGCAATATGCAAAGGTGCACGCGTGTCAATCTTCTACGTAAAGTCGTCTCAAATCCTCCGCGAATACATTATTCATGCAGGCAACTCGTTGAAAATCGGTATCGCTCGTAAACAGAATACGCAACTTAACGGCACGCAGAAGATTAACTCTCTCCTATTTCTTCATTTAACACAATCTATATAATACGAGTAATTAATGGCACAGTAATTATTTAAATGTTACAAAAAATATGGGAATATGCATCAATGCATAATTAATCCGTTTAATTTGAAAGTCAAAATGAACAGAAATCTCAAGTAAAAATAATATGTAAAGTGTATGTTTAAATAAATAAAATATGCAATACCCTTTTATAAAAGATATATATATATTATATACATATTACAGTCGATTTTGTTTTGCAGCGGTAAAACGTAACATAATTTGTTAAATCCGGAAATCAAGAGCTACATAATTGAAAATTATTTATTAAAATACGAATAAAAATAATTAATAATGAATATAATACGTTACGAATTCGGGAAAAGACATTTTTTCATTTCGCGAAAAACTTAAATGTATACGATGATAATAAGATATTGTATTGATATAGTGCAATTGAGACCAGATGAAGGCTGGACCACTGACGGAGATCTTGGCATAGTAGGGACATCTCTACTTTCATTGGTCGACTTAACGAAGCCAATAGAGAGCAAGCACGTCACGCTTGCGCAGCCTCCCGCTTCAACGGTTCTCAGACTCTTTCATCTTACAGCGTAGAGATAATTCTTATTAAAAATTATTCAACCGTATATTTTTTAACCGACTCTTTATTCCAATAGAAACCCGACGATATTAAAATTTTAACAATTATATTTTTATAAAAAATATTATTAAAAACATTTTATAGAAAATATACGTACTTATCTTTTTGTTTTAATATCAGGTAATTAAATTATAATTAGACAAAAAAATTGATATGAAAATAAAGTCTACCTCGAAAATAATTTTTGTAGATATTCAAGTTTTTGCGAAAATATAAAATTGACGTGCATCACACATATATTAAAAAAAATTAACGAGAGAATATTAAAAATCATATTTTACTTATAAAAATATACAGAAATACAAAAAATATCGTAGATAGCTACATTAAAATATTTATATTTAATACAAAAAATATCGTAGATAGCTACATTAAAATATTTATATTTTTAATATTTTACTTCCACAAAGTGACATATATTTTTTGTAATTCGAAACTACTTTTTGAATTTTGATGAGCAGAAATTTCACACCTCTTTTCAGGGGCGCAACCCTTATTATAATATTATACCAATATTCACACTACAAAAACAAATCAAAGCGCGTCCTTCCATCGGACAGCCGGAAATTGTCTTTATTTTCTCCTTCTTTTTCTTTACGTTTCAACCGAACACACGTCCGGTCGATGAAAGACATTAAACCTCGACTTGCTGCTAAAGATGGACAGCTTTAACTACATGAAAAAACTCTCCCAGAAATTCTTTTCTTTCGCAATCTTGTTATATTTCATTTAAAAAGTCGTTTGAATTAATTTAACAATTCTGCGAGTGTTTTTTAGATCTAAATAAATATAATAAGGATCGAAATATTTGTGTATTATGTGTTTTATATTCAAATATATATAATCTTTGTAATATATTATTTTTACATATTGATAATTACCATCGGCTTACATTGCCAATTCGTTTCTTTCTTATGATAAATCTTTTCTAATTACTAGAATATACACAATTACAAATAGTGAAATAGTAGATTGTAATATATATCATTAAAAAAAAATAAATAAGCAATATATTTTTATATATAAATTTAAGTTTTTCATTTATATTACAAATAATAATATGTAAATATTAACTACATAATAACAATAAAAACTATTTAAATCATTCTTATACACGAAAGAACATTTTTTTTGGTATTTAAATATAACTATAATTACATGTTACTATATAATTACGCTTATTATTGTTATGATGTTAATAATAATAATTATATGTATAATATTCTCTATCAACAAATATAGTTGTCAACCGAAAATGACTATAATTATATACTGTATGTATAGCTATTATTACCACAAAAATAGTTATATAATCACTATAAATTTCAATTAAATTAATAATAATTATTTTCTGGTTGGCATTATACAATAATTATAGATGTATATATTTGTTGATAGAACTATACACATAATTGTTATTACTAATATTATAACAGTAATAATTATAATTATAGTAAAATGTAATTATATCCAAATATTATATCCAAATATCAAAAAAAATTTTCTTCTTGTTTGTTATTTTTCTTGACTATATAATTTTATTTTTCTTTAACATTGTGTAAAATTAAACGCATATCAAACATTTGCTGGCCGTGGGCCAATCTCGGACCGGTCTACCCTCATGACCAGGTGAATCAGGGTTATGGACGGGGAAGGTCCAGTGAGTCAAAGGTCGTATACCTGCACGCTTCTACGGGATCATGCGGATATCTCGTATGCGTCTACCTGTTCTTTACGAGGGTTACGTGGAAAACCTGATTCCCTTGGGATCAGTTTGATCCTCGCGAATTAAAGGGATTGTGGACAAGAGCGATCTTCAGGTTCGCAGGTCAGGACGGGTGTCCGGCCAGAATCGCGGGGCGACAACCGTCGGGGTCATGCAGGTACATAACCCTTTTTGTGGGTCCATCTAAAATGTCCTTACTCTAAGGCAGGCCTTTAGTTCACTGGGTTTGGCTCGAGGAAAGCTCAACGATAAAATATGATGCACGTGTTCTTTGGCGGCACCATTTCCGTTAGAATCTGCTCGGCGATTGGCGTATTTGAATATTTGCACTAATCAGAGGGTTTCTGGGCGAAGACTGTTGACCGTTACTATTCCGACGTTACCGCGCAATTTTCCGCGTACATAAAGGTGAACCTGATGTATCAACATACTAGTTTCCGAAGCCAATTACATACGTATTCTGTATACAGAGATTGTAAATTTGCAAACACAAATGTAATTAAAAGAATACATGTTTTAAATATTATCTTTATTACATGTAATCTATCAACTTTTTACGGTAGAATTATTGGAACGGTAAATAATACAAATATATTTAAAATTAATTTAGATTTGTTAGTAAAATTTAAATTAAAAATAAAACACAATAATGTGTTTTACGCCTTACAAATATTACGTTCAAATATGAATCTTCAGAAATTATCAATAATGATTTCGAACCCTATTAAAATAAATAAAATAAAAATATGTAAAAAAATGATGTGAATAATCTTAAATTTCTTTTTATCAAAGAAAAATAAGCATAAGGCATTAACCCTTTGTAATGTTACATTAACATAAACTCGGCATACAATAACTGTTCGCATTATTTCTCAAATACACAAAGCAATTTATAATTAGAATAAGTACTAATTTTTTCGAGTCTTCGTAAAATATCCTACATAAATTGTTTATTATATTAATAAAGGATAAAATTGGAATATGTCAATTTATTTATAAAAATTAATTTATTAATCTACAAAGAGTAAAATGATAGTCTGTTGGAGAATATTTGCTGAAAGGAAAGACAAATCCTTTTCTCCACGTTCACAAATTAACGTTCTTTTACATGGCTCTATTTTCCCTAACGAAACGAGTGCTACTGGTAAATTGAGACGCAGTTGGCGCCATCGATGAGAGCCTCATAAATATCCTTCGAATGATAAAAAAAAACCTCCGTGACCGTATATATCGTTATATAACGGTAGCACAAGTCTCTTTTATCGAGTGAACCGTTTTATGAGAGAAGTAAAAATAGTGACAGCAGTTTTACGGCTCTTATGAGAGTCGTTTTTAACGACCTCGCGTAATAATAATAGAGATATATGTAACTCAGGCTTCCTCTATTATCCAGCAAAACTTACAGCGATATACGTATAAACATATATTTACACTATATTTATATATACAGTAGTATGCAAAAGTTTTCAGTTAGTGACATTTTGTACTCTAATTTATAAAAATAAAAACTGATAAAGTATTTTAATAATTATTAGTACAAAATTTTGTTACCCACATCTTGTGCTAACACCTGTTAATGATTAAAATTTTAACAGGCTTTTTTGTGTATATATTTTATTTAACGTTACTTCATTTTCATTTACAGAAAGATCTAAGATGTTTCGAAAAATTCGCAATTTAGATACTTAATTGAAAGAGTTAAGTATCAGAATTAGTACAAGTTAATATATTATTTATTTTTAGTGTTTGCATACAAATGTAATTCAAATATAAACGATGTAAACAAGCTTTTTTCATCATTGACATGATTTTCATTGCATTGAATTTCGACTTATAAAAGCGCAGCAGTGTCATATTTTCGATTTTCTTAAGGCCTTCTCGATAATCTTTCTTCAGCGCAACGTTAGAACTGTTCGTGGTGTCTTACTTTTGTTTTGTTTCAAAACGACCGTACCGTTTCCAGTCTTGTTGTATTGAATAATGCAGAATATACATATATGACGTATGGCTCTCAATAAGCTACGATAAGCTTTTACCGACTTGTCTCAACTCTTCAAGGTTTGTATGCTGTGACAGATGGAAGCCGACGAAAACAGGTAAAACGATGAAATTGTTAAGAAAGAATAGCAAGTAAAAGCGCGGAGATTGATGTGCAATTTTAATATACCAAGAATATATGAAAAAATTTTCTGAGATAGAAATAAATCCATCAGGACTTGTCAAGGTTGATGGATTTGTTTCTATTTCTGTATTTAAAAAAAATACGTTCTAACCGATGCCAACGAATGTCTGTTGCAAACGTGTTTGATATGATTAGAGTTGCTAGTACGTCGTGAATGTGTGTCCCAGACGTTACTCTGTAAGACGTTACTACTATACCAGTTTAGATAAAAAATAGTTCTTTGCTGACCCAATCCTTGCTAGTCTCTAAAGAAAGTGGTGGGGGTATATGCGTTGCTCTAGTTAATGTCAAGCTTGACCAACGGAAATTTGTCGGGGCGGGATATTTTAACGGTCACAAACCCACCATGCCAGCGTCGAGTAACGTGCATAATTCAGGTGTCATCGCTTGTTACTTGAAACAAAATTTTTAACTTTCTCGGATTAAATTATTATGAATTAAATCAATTGCAATTCGTTTTTATTGAGAACTTTATATATGAGAACTTTTTTCAGCTTATTTAATAAAGATTAAAGAATATACATTAATATTGTATAAATACGCTATTTTCTATACTTGTTGATTTAAAACTACCGTCATTATATTGATACTATTCATCGGCAAAAAATTTTTAAGTACAAGTAATATTTCAAGAAAAATTTTTTTTTTTTCTATTGAACGCCGGTTAACGGTTTGATATAACCGCGGTTAGTCGACTACGATGGGGGAACGTTTGTCCGTTGCTCTAGTTTACGAAAGCGTACCGGACAGCAAGGAATATCAATATCGAGCGGTAGCTTTGTCCAGGTGTAAGGACACCTTAACGCATCCCTCAACGGCCGACACGGCCGACCATGTCCGAGGATCTATTAGAGCATAGTTTTCCCATACCGCTATCACGCGTACCCACCACTGTCCATTCGTTAGACACATCGAGCTGGACACGACGAAGAAGGTCACTTATGCCTAACGGATTTTTTTGACCTGATTTAAATAGGCTCTCTTCTCCCTTTCTCTCCCTCTCTCTCGCTGCGCGGACTTTGTCCAGGTAAATTTTCATTGCCGGCCACTTTATGTACGAGAAAGATCTTTTCCTCAGGTAGCCCAGCGTCCATGGGAATATCAGAGAAATTGACCATTCGGTTGGGTCACTTGACGATCTCCGAATTAAAATTGCAACCCCTTCTTGGGATCTCGAAGATCCCTCTACCATAGATTTTGTTTGCCTGTATTAAATCTCTCGTTTCTTTGAAACGGTGACAGCATCAGATTAGTTCTGAAGCGTGTGAATTGTGAGAATGGTCCATACCCAGTTCTTACATTACAAACTTGTAATATTTCATGTATTAAATATTTTTCTAAACTTAAACGATCACGAAATTAATCTCAAATAAGTGTCTTATATTTTTAAATCAAACTCTAAGTTCATCAACTCTAATAGTCATCATCTACGTAAAAGTATGACGGAAAAAATTTATAAGTTTAAATAACGTTAACGCTGACGTGTATGAATATTCACAAAAAATTCTTTGTAGGATTTACGTTTAGGTTTTTACAAATACTGCCAGATGCTTATAGAATACGAAACAATCTGTTTGGAGATGAAAATTCTTTGAATGTATCTTTCAAAAGAACAGGTATACATAATATATTTGAAAAATCGTTTTAGTGGTCCATATCTTTGAGAGAATATATTTTCTATACAAATATTTCCAAATATTTTTCTGAAATGTATAATAGAATAATGTCTCATGATCCACGAACAATAACCTCTGTGTTCATCTTTTAGAAGCGTAACATAATAGATGATATAGGTACTCGGGAATTGGAAAAACCTTCTAAATCTCTGTATTTGTATATATAACACTGACTTTCAAGAGGGTTCTATACGAAAGACAATCTAAGTCTCTTCAGAATATTTCTCCTAAGAATATTTCCAAAATATCTTTTAAATCTCTCTACATTTTTTTGCGACTCTTACGCAAGAGAGAGAAAACTTTGCTACTTTTTCTCAAGAATTTAAAAGGATAGTATACTATATAAGCTGGGCATTTGATTTTTTTATACGAGAAAGACTTCGATCGTAAAACGTATCTTTTACATGATATGATTTCAAAGATGTAATGTTAACTTTTTTAATGTCTATAATTTAATAGCACTTCTACACAAACCTTTTAAAGGAAGAGTACATTGTTATATTTTATTTTTTCTCTGTTTTAATCAAAATCAGACTCAATGTTGGTCTGTGCATATTGATTATATTTATAAGGCAATTACCTATTTTTAAGGGATATTTAGAAGAATTATTTTAAAAAATAATTATCAGACTGAAAATTTTCTCTTGAAATGAAAATTACGCCACCGTAAACATGAAATGTTCACAGCTTCGCAATATTTACACATCTTATTGTTATTCACTGAAACAAAGCAAAACCGAGCGTCGTCGTTGGTCTGTTTAAGCTTCCAGAACTACTGATACGTTCCGATTAACATAAATTTGCAGACTGAACGTCCGGTGTGCTGCCCTGTGACGCGACAGGCTATCTGCGTGGTAACAGACTGTTTTGCATACGCTTGATCTTTAAATACTACATATTCACACGCATGATATTCATCCCTCTACATGTGATGATGTATACATAAATGCGTAAATAAAAATAAGTTTCTCGAAAAGCATAAAAATTAACAAAACCAATAATAGAGTCTATAGAAATTTGATTTGGTTAATTCAAAATTTAATCTCAAAATATTAGATATCAAAAATGTTACTAATAAATTTTATTGCAAAAAAGTTTTGTATGCCACATTAATAATTGATATTTGTTTTCTGCAAAAATAAATGTGCTATATTTATATCGTACATTCCTTATACTTTCAATTACTATACTATTGTTATAACGACATATGTGTACATAAATAAAATAAAAGAAACATGTTAAATGAAAATTTTCCTTAGACGATCTAATATAAAAGTCGAAGACATTGACTTCCGCGCGGCCATAATCAGAGCAACGTAGAGATGACCCCGAAGATCAATGAATGATCGCTGATCAATATTCATACGGATTCATGAGGCAGGGGCAGAGGAAGAGCAGCGAGTCCCCCGTCCTGATTAGCCTCGAGCATCGAGCGGCTATTTGCGTGAATGTAACGATGATGTTGCGACGTGTGCATCGAACGAAGTCAGAGGTCATCGCAAACAATCCCACGTGTGGGAAAGGCCGAACCGAACTCACAACAAGAAACGGCAGCGTCACATTGTCGCACGACAGGAAAAAAAAAAAAAGAAAAAGGAAGGAATACAGACATAACGAGGAATCCGAGAGGTGGTGAATGATCGCGTCTCTTTGACGCATGAAGCGTGGAAGAGCGGAAGCCGACATTTCGCGTGCCTGCTAAGACGTCGTTCCACTTTGGTCAACTGTGGATCCACCTCGTACTGCCCCGCTTCGTTTGAACGTAATCGCGAGCAGTCGACGTCAGGAAGCAATGCGTAACGGTGGTTGATGATATGCTAATGTTATTTGCGTCGCGTCGAGATCAGAATGCTCGAACGTTTTAAGTAATTACGTCGATAGTGAATGAGATCTAAGGGAGAGATAGGAGAGGTAAATTGGAAACCTCTAGATAATTAAAGGGCTTGCAGCGCAAAATATATTATATACGTATTAATTACAGCCGCTTATAATTAACTTGTTTTCCTTCTGTTTCTCCTATACTATTATACTACGAAATATAAACAATTGTATTCTAATGTCTCCGTTTTCATTAATATAAATTAACTTGAATCTCTCGATTCAACACATTCTTCATCTTTTTTTAATTCTACATATTTGTCTTCTGTCACGTTTCTTGATTTTAACGTGTTGACTATAATTGTTGACGTATAAGCTCTTCCTATTTTTTGATTACAATGAATATTTCTTTCAATCTTATTTTGACATTATTTATTCTATTTTCATACGTTGACTGTTTTTTGGATTCTTATACGTCTTTTAAATCTTGACTGCTTCTTTGTAACCATTTCTGCTCATTTTACAATACTGTTTTTGACTTTGATATATTATATACATACAGGAATCATTTTCATGCAGTTGGCATCCTATTTGCCAACCTATTTTTACCTATTAATTTCTGCACTAGTTTTTACACACCATTTTTTTTATTTTGCTATTCTAATTCTAAAAATATAAAGATTAAGAATAAAGAAATTAAAGTTAATCGATATTGGCAGAAACGTACATTAGAATACAAATGCTAATATTTAAGTAGTATACAAAAAAAATAACAGGTGTCAATATATCTATAACTAGTCTAATTAAAGTTAATCTACTTTGGTAGAACCAGGCATAAATGTGCTCAATTTAGTACAGTTTAGTTTATCTTAAATAGTTAAAGTTAATCACAAAATAAATTGTGTTTTTAGGCTTTTACTTTTTGTAAATCTGTAACGGAGCAAATAACTCTTTATTGCAGAGTTATATAATTAAATTCAGTTATACAAACAAAATATTATTCAATACAAATATTCAAGGATTTTAACGTTTTACGGTTTGAAACAACTACATTGAAACGTGTGTGTAAACGTTTCCGCCGATATTTATTATCGGCACAAGGAGACAAGAAGCAATTTTTACAGTCTAAGCAATGTGATGCGTGAGAAATTATCTTCCAACAATTTCTTGCACGAACTCACGTTTCGTATATAACGTCAGCAGTCGCGATTTCAGATAAATATTGTCACGCGAGATTTTCGTAAGGCTATTTTGATAGATTTCTGCACGTGCCACTTTAACAACGATGATCAGTAAAGACATTTACGCTATTAAATGCTATGAAGTGATAGAAAATCGTCACAGCTTTAATAAACTATGTAATTGATTAGCAATTATTTCGAATGTAAATGTCACGGAAAATTTTAGTAAAATATAATAGTCCATGCTTTGATATGTACAATTAGTGGTTCGATTAAAGTTATCATATCTAATAATCTGATTTATCTACGACAAAATAATTGTAATATACAATTAGAAATTTTTGATGTGAGATAATCTCTCTCGTAACCGCAGAATTTCATTAGAAGCAGAGAAAACTTTCCTCACGCAAGTTATAGCTGCTCAGAGTACACGTGTTTCAACAATGCTACGTGAAGCTATTACAGCGATTGCGATCAGACCTTATTTATTATCGAGGAAAAGTCAGTTTCAAATTTATGAAAGGATACACGGATGAAACAGAAGGTGCCTAGCTGTTTTACTTGTTTGACGGATTGTTTTTAGTCTACCATATGTCAAGACCAACGTGAAACTGTCTTTCGTCGTATCAGTCAAACGGTCGCTTAAAAGACTAAAGTATCCATTAAAGACTATACACACTGTAAAGACGCGAGATTACGGGTACTAAAAATCGGTTGTTGTCGGTGCAACAAAATCGGCGAAATCTCGTCTGATAGAGACGTCTCTCCTTCTTTCAACAGGATAATCGTTAAGGCAGGTGTCCCCGACAAGCGTGGGAGACTCGAGCGCCTCCCGGCCGCTGTGTTCTCCCAACCCATTACTGTAACGAACGCCAAAGGGTCGCCATGGCGACTCGTAGAGAAACACACGTGGGGTGTAGCAGCTCGCTCTCCTTTTTTTACCTCCGCCCCTCGCGTTCGCTACTCTTTCCACTTCGAGCGACCCTCCGGCTCGCCCTCCCTCCCCCCTCCCTCCCCCTCTTCCCACCCACGTGTATCTCTCACCCTTCCCGCAACCCTCTCGCACCCCCTGATCTCAAACGCCCCTTTTTCGCCGGTTTCCCTCGCACCCTCCGACCTCCTTCCGCCACGAGTCGAAAGCGGCATGAGTTTACGCGCCGTTCTACGGAGTATCTCAAACGGGGCGCTTTTGTACGGACGCGTCCGAAGGTTTGTGAATTAGAGACCCCGAATGAGCCAGCGGCGTTACCATGGCGGCCGGGTCGGTTGCCATCGCGATACCGGCCACAACATAAAATCACTTTGACGATTTGTTTGGAGCCATTGATGCGCCACACATGCGGGAATCAATTTTATCATCCCCGGGCACCAACCGGCCGATTGTTGTTCGGGCGCCCTCCACCACCTCTTTCTTTCGAGCCGGCCACCCCTTTCCGCCAGACGTCGATGAATCGTCCCCGGGACTGCTCGGACACCTAATATCCTTGGAAAGCCCTCGCGCCCTCCCATCATCCCTATCCCTAAATATGTCCTCGATTGGCGGCTAGAAATGGCTTCGTCGAGTTGCGGTGCCACGATATTCTAATTTCTTTTAGGAACGCCAGGTCGTTCGTGATGGATCGAACACGGGGAAAGAACTTAATGATGTTCTCGCGCGAGTCCAATGTATTCAGAACATACATTATCCATCTCGTATGACCAAGTAGAATCTTAATGCAATTAGAATAGAACACTCTGATCAATTAAAAACAAGTAATTCTTTATTTTTGTTAAAAAATTTTTGCCTTTCAATTAACTATTATACTACAGCGATATTCTTACAAGGTATAATAATAGAAAATATTAAAGTTTTTACGTGAGATATGGAATAGGGATGACTTAGGCTCTCATTATCCTATCATAGATTATTGATTTCTGTTTCTCTATCACAATACACGTACATTTCTCAACACACACACATATACACATATACTGCGTGTGTCACTATTACATTCAGAGTCCTTGACCAACTGTTCCTTTTCATGATAGATATTATGTTATTAATTATAAAAAAAAGTCTGTAAAAATAAATAAATGATCCAATAGTTTACAAAAAAAATGTAAAATATTAAAATAAACTATTGTATCCAAAATACATGATTAAAAAATTACATTTTTATACATAACAAATTTTTGCAATGTTTATTAATAATTATATATCATATATATTTAATAACATTGATAAAAAGTGTCATTTGCTACCGAAAACGTGTGTTCATACATTGAAAACAAATTTTCTAAAAAAATCTATATTTTTTAAAAGAGTATTTAGTAGATTCAAAAATTATATCGTTAGCTTGGAATTATAAATAGTCATAAATTTTTTGCTGTTAGAGAAAATATGTTACATTTCTACAATAAAAAAAATTTCCTAAAGCTAATATCTTCTTGAGTAGTACTAAGTAAACATTTCTTTTTTATAAATATAGACCTACTATTCAAGAAAATACTAGATTTAGAAAATTTTTTTCATTACAGAAACGTAACATATTTTCCTAACAGCAGAATATTTATGGTTATTTTTATGGCTCTCTAAGAAGTCTAAGATGACGATACAATAATTGCAAATTTGGACTTCAACAATTTTTGTCTACTTGCGATAAGTCTTTATCTACAGTGCCGTACCTGTGTATTACGTACTCGGCCTTACGTATGTTTGTGTTAAGTGGAATGATCTCAAGTTCAAGCTCACACGCCACGAATAGTCGACTTTGTTCGCATAGCTCATCCAAAGTGTTTTGCCACTTCATCACGCTATAACGCAATTAAAACCGATAATCACATTCTTATCTATACAATCGCGCATTCGAAACTGAACTATTATTAATCAGATTGTTAAATTTAAATAACTACAAACAAATAACTACGTGTATGCATGCGTTGTACTGTGTGCATTTATATCACAATATGTGTATTAATTCGATGCTTCGGGGAATATTAATTATAATCCTAAGAAAATGCGCTCCCTGCGACCGTTTTATGTCAATTTTGAACACTAAAGAAACTAAATGCTTATCGCTCATTTGTTACAATAATGACATAATTTGTTATTTCGGAGTTGCTTACAGAAAATTAACAAAAACATAAAAAAAAACATGTTTTAATTAAAACCATTTTTATTCTTCTACAGTCAGGTATTACACTAAAATTACATTTCTCAAAATTAATAATACAAAATTTTAATAATTAAAAAAAAATCAAACTCATTTATTTAAAAACTTTATCTTTTAAGTTATGTCGTTGTAATAATAAATGAACGATGTATATGGAATAATAGCAAAAAAAAACGGTAATTTTATCCGTTCCTTGATTTCCAAAATGTTGAAAATTCATAGATACTGTATTAAATATTAAATAAAAATTACGAATAAGTAGTTGTCGATTGTCACAAGACAATAAAGAGTTTATGGTTACATTAAATACCAATAAGTAAAGTAATAACTAAATATGCAGTTATAAAAAGTTATGGCATTCGCGCTTCTTTTTCCGCTGCTTTTCATTTAAAAACTGGTACTTTCGATTGTATCACGCTGAAATTGCGATTCGCGCAAGAGGAAGCGTTTACTTGACTTTCCAAGTCGCGTATATATACGGAGTATTGGTACGCGACACCTACAGATAAACCGGCAGACGCACACGTCAACGGGAGAAGGCAAAAGACGGTTACGTGATCCGCGATTGTTATGTAAATATCGCTGCTCGCAGGGACGCGCTTCTGTATTTTCCCTGTTTTTTCTTCTACTAGGCATTTTCTAAAACTGAAGATAAGATGCTTATCGCGAGTGCGCAATCAAAATTGCAAAATGAAGATATATATCAAGTCCTCCTAAACTGTTTACAATAATTTACATATGTAACAGCTTCTGCGGAGACAGAATACAACTACGAAGATATAGAAGGCTAACGATTGATAAAGATTGATCAAAATAGTGACAGCAACAAGACAATAAGCGCATTCTTCTCGGCATTTCGCACAGTACGTGCGCTATAATACATCGCGGATTCGAGCTTCCTTTCTCCGCGGCATTCAATTAGCATAATTGCGGTAAGCGTCTCTGTACATCTGGGAACGTACAGTTTATAACTCAATTATCATTACGACACGCGTGATTATCGTGCGCTCTATCCGCGTAAATCAAACACTCTCGCACGAGACCTCGCGCGGTATCCATAGAGACACCCCCGTCCGTTCCAAAGCGTTTCGGGATTCGCCTAACGCAATCACGCGTCGTTACGCGCTGGCCTTATTTATCCGATCAAGGCGTATCGCGGCGACGCAATTGCGAATTATCCGTACGCGAAATTCGAGATCGCGATTGCGACAGTTCCGCGCGCGCGGGCCGGATAACTCGGCGATTTTCGCAACGCGCGCCCGCGATACGTTATGACCGATGAGCGGCGGGCCCCTACATCTTATTGGCCACGCCGATCGTTAACCAAGGCGCATCCTTAGCTCTCCGTTCCTCGCGCTTTCACTCCATATGCTACGTGATCTCGGTTTTCCTTTTTCGCCGAGTAGGAAACCGGCGTGGCGTGGCGTCGCCGATTCGACACGCGGGGAATCGCTGCTCGCCGATGCTCGCTCTAACGACGCACACCCGCTATTGTGTTGCCTCCAGGAGGCATTTCGCCACGTTTACACCGCCGCCGTACGGCCACCTGCTCGCCGGTTACGGCGAAATTGGCCTCGCCGTACCGCAAACGATTCGGGAATCTCCGTTTAATGACGCGTTGGAGTACGCCAGTTAAAGAGAAAGAGAGAGAGAGAGAGAGAGAGAGAGATTCTTGCGCGAGTACGAGAAGAGCACATGTCAATTTGCAGAGGTAACGTGGGAGCAGAAAAGCTTCTAGTGTTTTTTTAAAACAATAGATATACGAGAAGTGTTAGAATAATAACGCGTTTTTTTTTTTTTTCAAATAAGAATACGATAAAAACTATCGTTTATTAAAATTTAATTCATCACGAAACAGTCTTTTGAAACACGATGGAAATAGTTCGCGCGAACATTCGACATTACAGAAAATTACGCCGATGTAGAAAAACGACGTAGAAAATTGACTTTGAGTAGACAGTAAGTATAACTCGATATCGTTAGTAGTAATAACACACGTAACAGTTTTCAAGATCAAAAAAATCTAAAGCGTAATAAGACTTCGGTGTATCGTCGAAAGAACGCAGACATCATTTTCCACGCTTTTTGTGAAAAGAAGAGATATGATGCCCGCGAGGAATAACTGTCCTGCTTGTGTTGTTCGCATAATCGTCGCAGGGGAAACAGGAGCGGGCTATACCGATAGGAGCGACGCTTATGTCGCATTCTCGTTTGGCGACTTTTGCGCGGCAGGCGGAGAAGTAAAGACACACACGCTCCCGATAACGATAAACGGCGTATCGGCGTATACGTCCCCTTTTTCCTTTCGTCCCCGGTCTCGACGAGCGGCTCCTCCGTCGTCGTTACGTTGCATAATGCACTAATGGCCTTCCACGTAGCCGATACTCCGTTTTGATTCTCCCGTGGAAAGTTTTCTAGGAAACGCAGCCGCCTAATCCTTTCACCGGTTGCGCCCGGATATTGTCAGCTAATCAAAATCGGGAGCAACGTTCTCGAGTTGTTGGAAGATAAATACTCGCGTATTTCCAGTACTTGTTTCTCGTGTAATATTTCAAGCGTGCGTATTTTTTTTCCTAGTTTCTAATTGATAATATAATTGAATCGTAATTTGTTAGTTTTTGTAATAAAACAGTTTATTAAATATAATATATATATATATATATATATATATAAATTATAAACATAAATGTAACTATATTTTTTCTAAATTTTATAATTACTATTAATGGTTTATCGATCGAAAAATTTTTAGGCGACAAAATTTATAATTCTGTGTAATTATGTGAATGTAACATAAAAATGTAGATGTGATATTATCGATATACATATAAACGATACATGTGTTATATATCCCTGTATATATTTTTTAGAAAACAATAAATCATATAAAAAAGACGTTACTTTCAAAAATATTTCTTCCATATTTAGGTAATTTAGCAATCTGCACGAAAGACTATTGCAATAATACTAAAAATAAGAACGCCGTATTCGTAAATTCTGCGCTACAAAATAAGCTGCCTCTTGTTTCGTTAATTTCACATGCTTCGCTATACGTAAACCGTAACAGGGTGATCAGCACGGCAGATAAGCATATACATGCGGAAAGAACAGAGCTGATATAGAGAGGCAGAATATTTTTACGATTACCAAACTTTGCGCTCTTTACGTTTGAACGCGCGCGTTCTCTTCGCTTGTGTACATTGTTAATTTCTCTCTTGGGAAAATTTATATTTAATAAAACGTATATAATACTTGAATTTTTAGAACATTTTTAACAAATTCTACAATATTTTATTAACATCAATATTATTAAATTGCTTGTCAATTTAATATGTAATATAATATTTTAGTTTTGTAAATTCATAATTGCGTTTCAAGACCGAAACTGATTAAATATATAAATTCACACCGAAATATTTAAGCATTAAACTTTGATCGATAATAGGATTTTTCTTACTTAATTAAAGCATTTTTTTTTGTTGTTGTTTTAATACCTTCTTCTTTTTAATATAATGCGCATTCATTAATACTTTTACCAAAAAAAAAAACGAATGACTATTATGTATACTTCAGAAAAACAGAATTTTATTTAAAAAAAAAAATAAATTAAGAAATGCAGTTGTCGTAGAGAGGTTTACCTAACGTGACATATTTTGTAGCCATTGTATGTCCGTGCTTTTCACCTACGCCCCTTTTTCATCCCTTTTCGCAGAAGGAGTGCTTTCGAGATCCCTTGGCAAGGACTGCCTTTTCTCATTCACCCTCATCCCTCGTGGCGCTCATTGGAGGAATGGAATGCTACCCGGCCAATGAACTATTTCAACTGATTTCCTAACGAGAACTACAGGTGCAGTGGTGACAGCTGTAGAAGCTCCCTTATTTTGAAAGTTTTTTAATTTAGGACTGTGATTCACGAAAATATTCTCAAAGATAAAATTATTGAATACCGCAGTCTCTAACAATAATTAAAACAAAGCATTACAAAAAAAAATGTATAAATAAACAAAAACAAATGCATAAGATAACACTATATATACATATAATATTTTAAGTGCAGGCAGCACAAGGTGTACATACATCCTTCCTCATTTCCGTTGAGGACGACAGTCTATCTAAAATCGTGCGTGCAATATCTTTGCAGTATCTCGTTTGAAAGCCACACGATGCAGTGCATAATTAAAAACATCCGCATACATCATGGGTAGGTATCTCGCGTGAGCGGACAGCAGCCAGCCAAAGGTAGAGAGAGAGAGAGAGAGAGAGAGAGAAAGAGAAGAGAAAATACGGACAGTCGATCGATATATTCCGTGACCAGGCGGGAGTTCTGCACGTCGCATCGAGACGCATCGGGCGGGATCGGGTCGGTTTTTCTAGGAAACGTTCATCCGCCGCGGGATCGACGACCGTTACGCGAAGATGCCGATTAAAACCGAGAGGAAAGGAGAGGGGTAGGGGGGGGGAGGGGACACGGAGGGAGTGAGAAAGAGAGAACGGGGAGAGAATGGTAACGCAACGTAATGTAAATGCGGATGCGGTCGGCGCGTGCGCCTGCAGTAGGGCACGGCAAGACGACAGCTGTTTCAGTCCTCAGGCAACATCAGCGTTGCACCTGCCTGCTTGCCTGCCTGCCTGCCAGCTCTCGCCTTGCTCGCTCGCCTGCTTGCTCGGCTGCCCGCTAACCCACCTACCCACCTCTATCTCCACCTATGTGTGCCCACGCGACTCGTGCCAACGTCTACGCGCGCACGCGAGTCCTTCGGCTTCTTAAATCCGCAGTAAGGACCGCGCGCGGAGATGGGAGGTTGAGGACTCACATTAATGATCGGGCTCTTCGCGCAGACGGTTGATCCTGGGGTTAACGGCACAACCAAGCGGCACAGGCTTTGTTTTGACGACGCATGGCAATTTGTTTTGAATATATGTATACATATATATATATATTATATATATATAATTTGTTTGAATATATATAAAAGTTAGTGATATCAATTAATCTTATTAATTCATTATATTATTACTTAATTTTTATTAATTTATTATTATTTCTTTCGAATATAAGAATAATACTAAAATTATAGATTTTTTATTGAAATAAACTTTCCTCAATGGTAATAGATTATTTCAAATTAAATAAGAGAGAGAGAGAGAGAAAGAGAGACATAAAAAAGATCATTAGTATTTAAAAACGATATTTATAGTTGTTTGTAATATATCTCTTAGATAGTATAATTATACTGAAGATGGTCAGATAATGACCGAAACGTTTACTTATTGTTATCTGAATTTTAAATATACGTGACTCACGCAAAAGACATCTAGCATTAGTGGCTGTATGCTCCTTTATATATTTTTGTTTATGTCAGTGAGCCACGTAAGTTCTATATTTATTTTACATTAAAAAGAATTTACTATTATTAAAAAAAATTTATTTGAATAAGGAATCTGCCATTCCTATATGTTATAATTATTATTTTTGTCACGCGAGTTAATTCTTTCCAAGAAAAATTCTAATCTTTCACGTAAAACACCTTATTTTATCTTTTTGCATTATCACGCAGGCAAAGGATACTGAAACGTAATGGAACAGCATTTGTATTTGTTAACACCGGGCTCCAAGGTGCATAATGTGACAGTAAACGTCGACACCCGCATGGAACGGTCGTCGCACGCGTTCGGGAGCCTCCATGCTGGCAAACGAAACATGTCCAAAATTAAATCTAACGGGATTTAAAAGCCGATTCTTCTTCTGTTGTCACGAACGTTATTTTATCATGATCGATCTTTTTTTTTTAAATTATTTTATGACAAAATTTACATCTCACAATTATCTATCTATAATTGAGAAATAGAAAAGTAAACGAGACAAGATAAAAATTACTCACGACTCCAAAATTCTGATTTTTCGAATACTGGATAAAATTGCATAAATTTGTCTAACGTTCCTGTTTTTAAACATTTCTATAAGTGATTAATTTTCGCAATATTAAATATTTAAATCAATCTCTACTTTAAAAGAAAAAGTTACGGTTTCTGAAAACGTAAAAATGTCTTTAAGATGAATGATTGAATTGAAACAAGCCCATATTGGCGCAACGTTTCGGTATTCCTCGGCTCATCGTGCAGCATGCAAAGAGCGAATTATCCTGTTCCATCTTAAACTCGTGGAGAGTCAGTGGCCAGTACGGGACACAGGATACGCGTGATTATTTTGCAAATTCGCCAGATGTAATGCTGTGACAGTCATACATTTAGCTCGATATCTTGGTTTGTATGGCAGGTCGACTAGCAGTCGCGACTTAGAAGGAGACTATTGTCACGCCAGGCCTACTTTACGATACTAACGGAAGTCTCTTGACCAATCGGTCCCTCAAGTCTTGGTCAAGGGGTCAGATTAAAGGGAAAATTTTGAAACATTATCATTCGATAATTGAAACAGAATTCAAGGCTCGAAGTGATCGATAAATCCTGGTTGTAAAATTATTTAATTGGTTCAACCTACAAATTATTTTGCCATATAATAAAAATGCAAGTTTTTAAATTTTACAAAAATATAGAATACAATTTTTAAATCTTGTAAATATAATATTTTATCGCGAATACAGAAGTTGAATAATTAATAAAACAAAATTAACTTATTTGTGTAAAAAATGATTCTAAATAAGATAATTAAAATCATTGCAAAATTGTTAGTCAACTAGATTTATATATAATAAATTATTTTTACTATGTTACTATTGATACAGAATGGGAAATTGTCGACGCGAATATTCCGATCGATTGACGAAGAAAGGCAGGGATCCGGAGATGATTATTGCAGGCTATAGAGCGAATATCGGTCTTCAACAAATGTATGCGGTAAAATATTACAGTTACTCTTAAACAACAGTATTGTCGATGGTACTCGCGCGTATAATATGAGATGTGCGTATATAATATGGGATAATATTGCATTTTAGCTTCCTATACTGCCGATGAAGGCAGTAATTCACAGGAAACACAATATCTTAGATTCCACGGAATCTTTAAATCGATTTATGGGTCACGCATAACGAATACGATTTTAAGTTTTTCTTCGAACCTTCCACTCGTCTATAGAGAAAAGATTAATTAAAATATGTACATACATAGATCTGAATATATATGTGTGTAAATAAAGATAAATACAGAATTGTTAAAAACTTATTTCTCAAATTTTTATATCAATTTATTTGCGTCAAGCTTTGCTGTGTCTCTGCATTTATAATTCTATCGAGAGAGATATTTACTCTAATAAAATTCAAGTAGGCTTTCAACATCGATCCCAATTATATTTTAAAAAGATTGATTTTATAATCGGATGCCAAACGTAATAGAGTGTTGAAATGCAGCACAATGGCGATGATGAAAGAAAGTAGGGAATAAAAGTGCATTCGCGTTGACGAAACGATAACAGATGTCGCATTAGATAATTAATTCTAGATGGACAATGAGCGATAAACGTGGAGAGAGGTTTTTGTTAATTTATCACACATATCGTGAGAAGAAAATGAATATCTATTATACATATATGTTACATTTATATGTATGATATATTTAAAATCTTTGTCTTAATAACTTATTGTTACATAACAAAGTAAAGGAGAAAAAAAAATTCAATAAAGTTATCTTAATTTAAAAGATAATTTATATAATTTTGCTGCTACGTTTACGAATATGAAACTAAATTATTTATCTGTTCATATTTTCTCTCAACTTGCGTTTCAAGCAGTGCAGTCCTTTTATTAAAAGGCATTAACTTTTTTAATGAACTACAACAATAGCTAATCGCGAACAAATTGACAGAAAAACCTGGGACTTTCCTCCCGCTTGTTTCTTTATAATATTGTTAGTAGATCCTAGCCTTAAAGTCGCACATTGACGTATTAAAATCAGATCGTATTTAACCTTAGATGAGGGCATAGAGCTAAGAAGAAGCGAAAAGTCTGCCGTTGCACCTGGGCCTAGAGACAGACAAGCGAATTTACGTTGTCCGATCCAAGGCGATCAAGTTTTCGCACCCACCTATGTGCCACGTCACAGTCGGCGATCTCCCCTCGATCGCGTAGAAACTAAAAAGTTCCCGCGCGGTTTCTCTTAGCTCTCTCTCCTCCCCTTCAGCCTCTCCGCTGCTCCTTCTCGCTCGCGCGCTCTCTCTCTCTCTCTCTCTCTCTCATCGACTTCACTCCGCGAAGGGTCTTCGGTGGCGTAGTGCCACGCACCCTGACATTATCTCCCGGTTTATTATATAGGTACCTGGTGGCACGCGCCATGCGCTCCGGCCCCGGCAACAGCTGCTCCTGCGCCCGAAGACCGGAGGTGGATGAATAAAGTGAGAGGCACACCTTGCTGCAGGCGCGTGCCGGCAGCTTTCAAGATGTGAATACCGCGAGATACCTCCGTCTGTCTGGGCCGTTGCTCTCTCACCCTTTTATCTCCAGGAATCGGAGCCGGCGGAACGCCACACCGCGCGCCGCTGTCGCCGCACGCCGGACATTCGACGTATACGCAACATCGATCGTCGCGCGGTTAATTGCTGCGTCAATCGATCCATCACGTACCAGTCGCGCGATGATATGTAGCATCGTTTTGCAAAGAAATGTGTGTACGGACGTATTATTTTTCTCGTCGAAGATTTCACGACTTTCGTGGAGCCTTTGAACTCAGATTTACATTTTTCTACTTCTAACCATGAATAAATTAAGTAAATATTACCCTAGTAATCATCGAAAGTGAACTAGCTTAGTCAAAAAGAGTATAGTTTGAAAAAAGTTATCAAAATTGTCTTTTCAGAGAGAGGATTGTGAAAAAATGACATTTGATGGATCATATCGAGAACATTCTCTTTTGCCAATATTATTTGATTAGTCAGTACAATGTTTTGTTTTATGTTAAAAAATTATTTGTTTCCTTTTTTAAAAAACTTATTTGAGTTGCGACACACTTTCGAAGCGAGGAAGTGGTATGACAACCATGGTAAAAGTGTGGAAGTGTGCGAATGAAAAAAGTACGCCAGAGATATACGAGACATGGCATGCTTGCGTTTTTGAACAAGTAATCGACGGATCAACAACATTATCGCTTGTGCGCTGAGCGCTGCGAGATAGCCGTGCATCTGCAACCGCCGTACCATCTTGCAGATGCGGAATATATTTTGCGCGTGTAAAGAGTTAAGAACGTTCTTATTGGGACGTGTGCTCATCCTGAGGTGAGGTGGCACCTGCTGCTCAAGATAATACACAGCCAGATCGGACTACGTAACATATTCCGTTTTTGTCATCTCAAATAAAGATCTATTAAAATGTGTTCAGAAGTCGATTATACAATTTTTTTGCCGTTAGATTCCTCAATAAACTCAACAGGGAATGGAAGAATAATGGGGAACACACTGTAGGTGTGTTGCGCAAACAACATCAGGTGTAAAATTAAAGAATATAGCTCTTGAATATAATTTACAAATAAAATCAAAGTGTTTTCATTAATTGAAATGATAGGAAATTCTGTATATATCTTGATGCACACATAGTCTTTTTTTTTCTCGAAAATCATATATAATACATATAAGAGCACGTTCTATTTATCGATAATAAATAGCCCCGTATATTTATTTCTTTCACAAAATTAGCTACGGGTTCCAACGTAGTTATATTTAGAAACAGTTTTTTAATCACCTGTTGATGCTTTTAATACGCGGAGGATGCAATATGTAAGCTGATTACAGCCGTCTTCTGTAGCAAAAGAGTTAATGAAAGAGGAGATAAGTATCAACAGCAGCGCGTCCTTCATCCGTTTTCTTCTCCGAAATACGTGTTTTCAGTCTCGTACTGGTGTACGTGAGTCAGTATTCACAGATATCACCTGCTACGGTCGATAATATATATGAAGTAAAGTAAACTATCGTGAGACAAAGCATTGCCGAGACGAGATCGTTATTATTCTCTACTTTATACCAAAGGAATGCTGTATTGTATTTTTCTTGTGACCTAATTTACTTTTATATTCTCAGACTAACAATGATTGAATAAAATAATACGTATACTTATTAACTATTATATATATATATAT
>NW_017275207.1:5788923-5842204 GCF_001594065.2 Cyphomyrmex costatus
ATATATATATATGTATATATATATATATACATATACATAATTTTAATAATTTTTTAATATGAAGCGAGGTATATAATAATTGAATCTTTTACTTATTATCATTCATTATTTGAATTAAAACGACGAATTAATGATCTGTTTTTAATAACAGATTGTAGTCACGTGTAATGATATATTCATGAATTTTGCCCAATCATCAAAATTCTGACGCGCCACGAGAAGAATCGGCAGTTTTTTTTTAACGCTTTTTCTCTCCGTTCGTTCGCATCTTCGTCGAACGGATGGTTCCGACAATAAGCTAGTGATCGAAGGCAGCTGGACCTTCTTCGAGTCATCTGCCTCTGTAGCTCGCGATGCGATAACTATCCCCCTACCCGCGCCGGCTACATTAATGGATATTTATTATCGTCATCGAAGGTGGCTACTCAAAAGGCAGCTGACTCCGAAAGAGAGTCAGATCGAAAAGATCAGTTGTAAACGATGCAATAAAAAATTGTGATTGTCATAAACTGTATTTATCATAGCTTTATGCGTATATACCGCTGTTTCAGTTTTCTGTTTTGTATAATAATAATAATAATTTGTATTAAATTAGAATTTTTAATAGATGCTAATTGTAATAGAAAAACAATTTATGTTATATAAATTAAATTAATATATAATGTCAAATTGTAATTATAAATTATAAATGATTGTAAATATTACTATATATTTATTCATTTACAAAAAGAACGTGTTTTTCCGTGTTTATATGCAGTCCGTTTATATCATTCAGTATTTTGTATAGTACACAACATAGGGAGTAAAATAACGAACATTGGTCAAAAATTCAACCATTTTTATAATACTAATATATTCATATCTTAAAAATGATTGAGTTTTCCTTACTAAGCCTGTTTTACTCAATATGGAGTATACCATCTGTCATAAATGCTGAATGATTTTTTAAAACTGTTTACATATTTATTAATGATTATCTGCAATCTTTATGTATTTATTATCTACTTATCTCTATTTATAATTAAAATAAAAAATTTTAAGTAAACATATAATAAAAAAGAATGATTTTTAGAATTTATTTTAAGAATTAATAATATTAAAAAAATATATACACACAAAAAAAAGAAAATGTATACGCGTACCGTAGTTTTTATCTTTATAGAAAAAAAATGATTTGTTCAATTTGAAAATAGTATTTGCGAAATAATAATCCATTAACAGAAATTAATATATTGACAAATACCATTTATCTATATCATCGCAGATATTTTCCTTCTAATGTGTCTTACTTTATCTAAAATATGTTTTGATACAACAGTAAATTTCGATCCCACTAATAAAATCGACTATGGGAAGAGTATACAAAGGGAGCCAAAGATAAGCTTCAGAAATGGCCCTAGAATTAACAGCACCCGAGGCAAAATTATTTGAGAATATATTATAAAATGCAAAATATTCTTGTACGCCCGAATTTCAACAAATATTAAGCTCTTATATATTTCAATTTTGTAATAAATAATCTTTTGTTAAAAATTGGAACCTTAATACGATGCCCTAGTTTAACGTGACAGTTTTTGTAAACGTTACATAAATAGAATAATATATACAAACACAGAAATAGCGTTGAAGTTGTCTTAATTAAAATTACACATCGTAGTTTTTGAAACCTATGTTTATAGACACCTTCTTTTGATCTTTAATAGATCCGCCTCTGATGATAGCATTATGTCAGCCGGAAAGGCGGGAGATGTTAATATTGGTGTCCTATGATCAGATAGGAAATTGCATAGGGATGTTTAACAAGGGGAAAGACCGGAGCTAAATGCCACGCTTCTAAATGTCAGGACAGCATCCCTCCAAATAGACCGGTACCACTTAACACAAGCGCTAACCCCTCTTGCGGGCTAGTGAATGTGCACTGCGTCACGGTCCAAAGTTACTTTGTCACGGTCCAAAGTCACTTTCATACCCCGTGGGATGACGGGAGGGTTAGATCATGAATAGGTGTGTGTTCTGCACATTATAAAAGATTCTCTTACTGTCGGTTTTGCGCTAAGGTCGTGTATAAGATAATATATCTCTCTAACCGTAATGGGCCTTCTACAATAAGCCGTAAGTCACAAATCATAAGTCATAAGATAGAAATGGACCAATCACAATCATTAATTTTTAGTTTCTTACTTCCGATTTATGACTTGTGGCTTATTGTAGAAGGCCTATAATATTTCCATTTTCAGTATAAAGAGAACAAAGTAAAAATACCGTTGTAACGAATCAACAAAAGTTTTGACAGAAATTTTACCTGCTAGCAATTCTGTCCTTTTCCCCTCTTATCATAAAAAAAATTAAGAGAATAGTAGAACCATTTAAAGTATTCAGAACAAATATGTTTATGCCCATAATTTGCCCATAGCATAATTGACCCATTTGAACTCAAAAAATATTTGTCTTCCTAAGTTCTTTATATAGACTAGCGTAATCTATTTGAAACAAACTCTGAAAAAGATTGGTCAAAAGAATTAAAAAATACATACAAATATATTTATATGCATTTTTCTATATGTACGTTTTAATTGAAATAATGTTGAATTTTGGTAAAAATCAAAGTATGTATAATTTATTCTTATATAAAGTTGAAAAATAGAAAAAACTAAAACCAGAATACTTTTTGATTCTGAAAAAGAACTCGCAATTGGTAACAAAAGTAAAATTTTTTATAGGACTCTCAGAAATATTCTTACAACAGAAACGGGAATTCATTTCGCGTAAGTCGAAACTAAAAAAAATTCAGGCTCTTTGTGCTATCGGAAGGTCTAATTATAAGAGTAATGAAGCAGTCGTGGGATAGTATTTGTGCTGCCAATTTTCGACCGGATAATCCGGTTTTGGAAATTTTTGACCGATTATAAAGAGAAAAAGATCCGATTTTACGAATAGCCAATGTTTGAAAGTTAAATAATTAATTCATAAATTACATAAATCTATTATTGATCAAAAAAACATACACTGATATTTACAATTCTATTAAGATATGCTTATCATGTAAAATATTTTTAATATTTTTAATTTTTATAAAAATATATTATAAGATATTATAAGATATATGTATGTTTCACAACTGAACATTTCCTATTTATAACTTCTCCTCTCTAATATCTACGATTTTAGAAGATACTTGGTCAGTGACCAAAGAGGAAAGTTGGCATTCTAACAATAAGTGATAGGCACAGAGAACGAAGAATCTCGAATTCGAATCGCAGTCAGCTCCGTTAATTTTTCCACAGTTGTTAATACTTCCGCATTTGTTCGTATCCTACAACGAAATACACGTATCTGTAATTAGCAAGTCATTGCTTGATTATGATCCAACTATTTCCCGTTAACATCATAAATCACTATATTATTGTTTCAAATTTTACGGTAATTACTGAACTTAAGATTTTCATGTTTTTATTGCATTCTAAATAATAATACATATTTTTTCCATTTGCTCTATATATTCAGGATACAATTAATTGCTCATATTAAATTGACGAAAAGAAATCAGAAGAGAAATAAATCTATTTTCGGTCAAAGCGGATCTCAAGTCCTCATATTATTTCAGAGTAAATTTATATATAAGTACGTATCCAATTCTGTACAAAACGGTTTGAAAATAGGTTTATCTCTCTCAATTGATGATTTATTCAGGATACGATTTTCAGGCAGTCACATGCTTTTACAGAACCTATATGGTTTGTACTCTTGCTCGGCTGCTCCATGCGCGATTGTATAAGATTTACCGGTCTGTACGTGTGCGAACGTGTGTCGTCCAACGCGGAGTTATCAGTGTATCGAAAGAAGCATGTATATCTATCAGCGCAGCGAACGTGTCGCGCGTGGTCGATAACGGACGAAGAGAGCGAGAGAGAGAGGCCGCGTATTGCGCCGGGATGTTCATCGGACACCGTATATCCTGTTATCCGGCCCGCTGCAGAATAGCAGCGCATCGCGAAAACCATAACAACGCGCGCATTGTGATATTCCGGTGCACGCCGGCGCGCGGCAACATCTCGTTTCACGCATCGCGTTACGCGCAAAAGGCGACGCCTTCGACGGATGCAGAGATCTTCTTCAGTCTCCGATTCGATATATGTAGATAAGCGATCTTATCTCCAGCAAACTAATTCTTTTATCAATCGGGGTTTCCTATTTCGTTCGAAGAATGTAATCTCGCACGCATGTGCGAATTGTTTAAGACACGAGATACAGGCGTATCGTTAACTACTCATGTCGAAGGCGATCGCGAGTGGATTACTGGATACCGCAAGTGAATATTGTCGTGTGATCTTCTCATGCATGTGTGACACGTTGTAGTTATTATTTTTATAAGTCTTAGAAGACTTTGATAATTACATATAATTTTACGATGTATGTAAAAGTCGCAAGCTTTATTACAGAGACACTTCCACAGGACAATTTAATATAATTAAAAGTTGCTATTGAGTGCAAAATGACAAGAGTATTTTAAAATTATTAGATTGCATATAAAAATACAAAAAATATATACATAAATATATTACTTATATAATTTTTAAATGTCGTAGTAATTTACTCTACATTTTCAGAGTTATATGTATAGTGGAAAAAAATTTCGAATGATACATATCTCATTTCTTTCGTATCTCTTATCTGACATTATGACAAATCTGGATTGTAAATTGGAATTGGTATCACAACGTGACTTTGCGTCTGTCGGTATGCAAAACTCTACAGACTGAAGTATTACTGATGAGTCAGACAACGACGTGGAATGTCGCTAATGAGTCGCTCATAAGAGGAAACGCAAGACCCGCGGCTATATGCTTCTAAATATTATTTTCTGAATCAGTTTGTTTTTTTTTTTTTCAGAAAAACACATATATAGGAAAATATACATATCACAATACTAATTAATTTATACACGTTTACAAAAACATGTATATTTACAATAGAAAAGAAAACATTAATAGTAATTAGTTCAAAATTTTATAGAAATTGTAAATTTCAAAGCTACTTGATTCAATTCAGTGTCTTAATATAATATTTTATTATTTTTATATTATATTTATAATATTAACATAATTTAATTGTAATTATACATATATTCTTAAAAAAAAAACGTTTTATTAATTTAAAAAAATTAATACACATTGAAAGAATTAAAAGTGTTGATAGGCAGAGAAAGTACATATATAAACAATAATTCAGCAGTGACATAATGTATTTGGGAAAAAGTTTAGGTTTACATGTTTATGTTTCATTTATCTTGACGTTACGATTTAAGAGAGAAAGAGATCATTTATTCCTGTCTGCACCGCAGACAGGATTTATGTGCATATTTGCGTATATTCCTATGAGAGCCGTCCTAATTAAAATCACGAATCGTAAGATAAATGTGAGATAAAGAACTCGGGAGGATTCTTTTCGCGGGACAGCGCGCCAGTCTCAAGACATCGTCGCGGTCCCCGAAGCTCGGATAAACGTTGTGTAAGATATCCGTAATCATAATACAGCGGTACCTTGAATTCGCGTGTTCGTAACTCGTGGGAACTGGTGTAGTATCTTTCAAGAGCGTGGGTTAGCAGTATTAGTGTTTACTCAGAAGGCAGAACAATGCATAGGACTGTCGGCGTCCGTTCCGCATTGCTGACTGCGAGATCATCAGCAGCCGTTGCTACTGTTACAACCGATAGAAGACCGGCAAGACCGGTCACCTTCGAACTATCCCGCAGCTCCGACGACGATAATTATTGCCACGCCGCAGCGGATGTTCGTCGAGTGCTCAATTATGAATTCTATTAGACACTATCGCGATGATAATGATCGATGTGATACGAAAATAAAAGCGAATCATAAGAGATACGTCTCGCTAAGATGAGATAGGAATGATAAAAAATAAGATAGGATATATCTGTTACGAAATCGAAACTCGAAATAATAAACGTATTAACGATTATTATAATCTAGTTCAAAATTAAGGGCATTTTGTTAATTTATTATTGAATAATGAATATATAGAATTGTACTAAAAGTAAATTGAAAAGTGTCTGATACATAAGAACACTACAAAGTTTTATATATAAATTTATCGTTCAATAATTGTTCTTTATATAAATATTTTATCTGTTCTCTCTTTAATATTACTTAACATTAACTTAATCATGTTAACGAAATTAAAACATAAATTTAAAATTTAGAAAAATAACATATTTTCTTTTTATATTTAACACATTCCTAATTTTTATTTTTTAAATTATTAATATTTATGAAACATATTCTATATTTTTCATCTGAAAATTTTTACTTTTACTAACTTGTAAAATATATATTTATAAAAAGAAATATAAATAATTTAACAGATGAGTTCAATATTTTTCCAAATATTTATGCTTTTATAATGCTGTTTTTTTTTTTACTTAACCTAATCTTTATTTAAACCACACGTGTACGTAGATCGTTTCTCTATCAGTGTTTCCATAGAAAATTCCGCGGATGCAAAAATTACTATTGCAAATTACGTCTCAATTTTGCGCTAACATCCAAAGGACATAAGTCGCGCAAAGTTACGCAACAGAATCTTCCTCTCGACCGCGACATCTCGAGATTCATCATCGTACGATACAACGTCGCAGTATTTCTCGTATTCCTATTACGCAAATGCCAATTCGTTCCCTCCCCTCTTGTAACCTCGATTCTCGTGTACATCTTTCCTCTCTCAGCAGCGGGGAACAATGGCGCCATTACGGCTACGGGCCTCGTCATCGTCCTCACGGGTTTCTCAGCACGCCAGCCGGCGTTACCGCGATTTTCACGAAAGCTGCACATACAATGGCTTCATGCTCCACTCGTCTTCTCGTACGTCATTTGAGACACACGCTGTCGATTGATCGCGAGAAGCTACAACGTTTTGCTTGCATCACAGATAATTCTGTAGTTCCAGTTGCAGTTAGATATTTGGAGCAACTGTTACAGTTAATTTTGTTTCGTTTAATGCAAAAAGAATGATTTTTGAATATTTATAATATTATAAAATGTCATTCAAAAAAGAATAAATCGTGACGTTATTATCTGTGAAAATAGAATATGCGAAGTGTTTGAAATCGATATGTCATTTATTTCTAATTTGGAATTTCTATATGCACACTTCGTTCTTATATTTTATTGCGCCTTGGCCCTCGCAATAATGTAATTACGTTAGGCCGGGACGTGGCTCGCCTTCGCCAGAACGCGTTAGCGAACTATAACGAGGACCGTTTGTATTCCACGGAAGACACTCCGCAGAGCAGAGCCGCCGAGGTCCCCAGTTATTGATCGGCGCTTAGCTTGCTAGCCGGTTGATTTTACTCCGGCCGGAGGAGGACCATACTGGATGGTAGTGTGGATAATGTTAGCCTATAGCTGCTGACACACATACAGGTACACAGACGGTACACCCACACGGGGACCCACACAGCCACGCTGGCCCGCCGCCGTCGCGTTCGCCGCACACGTATCCGCTCGGTGCACGTGCGAGGCCGACCGCGGCGGAGGGATCCAACTTCGGCCGTGTACGTCGGAGGATCCGATGTAGGTGCTTTCGTAGCCAGGCAACCCGGGCTCGTTCCAGCCGTGTAACCACACCCTCGATTCACCAATTTATTATTCATCTAATGACCGCTCACCATTCTCGCGTATACGCGCTTGCCACGAGCTTGCCTCCTCACGCATTTCTCTCGCGCGGATAGGACTTCCTTCTGAGCCCTAAAGCCGATTGTGTGAAATTAGAGATATGGCGCGGCGAAATGAAACAGTAAATTAGAGTGTAATGAAAAGGCTGAGCAAGAAAAAAAGAATGCACAAGATATCGTGAAAAGATATCGCGTGGAGATACGTTGACCTTTCATCTCTTCGTAAATATTTTTTGCAAGTCGGAAGACATTTTTTACATATACTAGCACAAGATGATGATAATATATACATATATTGTTCTATTATGATATCGCAAGTTGGAAGACATTGTATGTAATATATCAGAGTTAAAGGTAAACCGAGAGATAGGAATTTGAAAATTAAAGTCTCTCTCGTATCTTCGTACTTTTTATTAAATGCACTTTCATCTTCCTTTTATAATTCGTACTAAAAATGACAACACAGTTGTAAATTGCGAAGAAAATAGTATCTCTATACGCTTTTCCCAGAAACACTGACTGAGAACGAAATAAAAAAGAAGCAGGAGCGATCGATACATCCATGACACTCGAGACATCGTAAACGTGATGACATTACGGCTCCGTTACGTCCCTGGGTAGAAGGTTAGCTCCGGCTAGCAATGACGAGAGAGATTATCGTGATGACTTCTCCGCGCGCCCGGCAATCGAATTCGACACGAAACCTTTTTCTCCCCCAGTGTGCATTTTCGTGGTAGTAACAACGACCGATCCATCTAGCTACCCCCGTCCGCCGCCGTCGATCATCACCGGGATGGGGACGGCGCCAAGGTACGAATGCGAGAACTTACGGGGAAGCCCTAATGATCGAGCGCTTCTTCCCCGAACCCCAGGAATCTGATTCGATCGGACAAAAGAGAGAGAGAGAGAGAGAGAGAAAGAGAGAGATAAAGAGGAGAGCGTCAGAGGGTGTGTGAGGCGGAGAGGGCTGGGGAGGAAGCAGGGCTCACCTCTTGGTTGGATGGGTGGGTGATGGTCGGATGGGTGGTCTGTAGGCTAAAGTCAGATCTCCAAGGTTTCATAGGTGTGTTGGCCACAAACAGTTGCTAGGTAACCAGCTAGGGAGGCAACCGGTCAATACCACGGCTCTTGCTGCTGGCTCACCTCTGCATGAGCTAAAACGTCACCGGCGGCGGAGAGTTGCTCTCTCCACCTGTCCCACCCTGCTTCCCGCGCGCTCTTCGAACCACCCCGGGTCAGCAGCAGCAACACCACCGCCGTTGCTGTCCCCCACTATTGACCACTATACCGCCGCCGCCGCCGCCACCACCACCATCACCACCGTCACCGCTATGTCTACCGGCGCGGCGCGGCGCAACCTCCTCCGGTGATACTCGATAACGACGGCAGTTCTGTCCGCCTCGTCGTTTCCACGTTTCCCGATAACTAGCTGGGTCTTAACTATTAATGTGAAGGAAGTTATTCCCTTTATTGACCGATAACATTTGTATCGAGTAAAGTAACAAGATGTTTGACATTCCGCTTCGAATGTGAGATAATCTCGAAGTAATAATAATCTCTCTGTGATTTCAGTCTGTCGATAGTCTAAAAATATATATAGACTAAAAAGATTGATTTTATATACTTCTCGTCGAAGATTAAAATCGATATTCAACCATAAAAAATAGTCACTCATATATGCAAAAAAAAAAACATACACACGACGTATTACGTTATATCCTAAAAGCATGTTTAAAATATTTCATAAATAATAACAATCATGTAGAATAAGAGAATTTTCTTCTTCTTTTGTTTCTCGTTTTTATATAAAGTTTTCGATCGACAGAATACAATGGTACTTAGCCGAGACGTGTGCGATAAAAGATATATTGTAAAAGATCCAAAAGTTGAATATTTGTCTAAAAATTCAACGTAGATAATGAGAATAATATCAAGGCCGGAGCATAGATTTTTCATAACATGTAGACGTGGGCGAACGAGCGGATTCAGCCACGTGGTGAACATTCGACTAAGGATTCGTGAATAATGTATGCAGCGGACGATAGATGTATTCACGAACACATGCGCGAGCAATTCTATATTAAATCGAGGGATATTCATAACTGACATAGCGCAACATAAATATTATTTATAGACGAAAAAAAAAACAGGATATCTCTCCTTTTCGAAAAGGAGACAAAACTTTTTCGAAGCATCTATATCTTTCTCTCGCTAAAGACGGATATAAAGGGACGTACGTTGAAATCCACTTACACGGGCTGGTGTATAATTCCGTTGTTTTCAATTTTTCGCGAGTAAAGCCGAGAGCTTTCGTGAATCCCAATGCGCGATTGACGCGTGCGTGTGTGCGTTATCTGTCCGTGTACCTGCAGGCGTCGTCGGGTCGCCGCGTTAGCTACGAACCTTTCTCCCTCGTTTCGCGGAATAGCAACCACCGGACATTCTCAGTTTCTAAATGATATATTCGAGTGTACCCGTCCACTTGTTTCTTTTTTTTTACGCGATTACAGTCGAACTTCGAAATGAACGATGGAAACTACGTATACCGTTTTTGTGGAGAATCGTCGTACGGGCGGATAAAAGATCGAAGCGCACGCAGACGAAACGGTACGTAATGTTCTTTTAAGCCCACGACTGAGATCGAATACCGATTATTTAATAAAAATAGATATCAGAGGGCTATTTTCGTGTGCACGCGTTTGCCGTACACGTGTATATAGACGCAGCCCTGCTTATATATGCGCTATGTCTGTACCGCATGCATACGTAAATTCTTGTCGTAACTTCAGTCATAAACTTACACGATGGCCTACTTCCAAAATGCTGCTGCCGAGCCGTCGTTTTACCCAGTCAAGCGGTTACAAACTGCATTCCTTCACTTCTCTTTTCCAAAGTTACAGAGTCTGTTATCACTTGACTCATATAGAAATCTTGTATACAGTATTCTTCATCTAATCTAGACAGCTGTTGGTACGGAGATTCAAAATCGCTGCGTCAAATACCAACGGGAAAATTTATATATCTTTTAGTATTTTCTGTAGAAGACTCGAAATTATATATGTTTACGTTTCGATATACAGTGTGCGAAAGTAAACATCGCATCGTTCTTAAAATATGCTGAATATGCGAAATTGATTTGATATACCGAATGAACGGGGTTGTATTGCATTTTAGTTATCAATTTTATATAGCTCATATTTTTATTCGCTATATTGAGAAAACTAAAAACTTTCCATACACGACTTCATCGCGTGTGTACTCCTGCCAATAACTGAGCTAACCCTCTTACTTGTTAGGTTCTCGGAACCACGGCCATGAGACACCCTGTGCGAGGAAGCCCCTGGGACGTCCAAAGGGGGTTGTTCTCGTTCTTTCGTATCTAACATTAGGCGCACACCATCCGTAAAATATATCAACGGTAAAGAGATAAAAGAATCAAAAGATAAACATTTTTACAGAGTATAATGAAAAATATCAACTTTCCCGTTGAAATAGTAACTATCAATTTTGCATCTCGTATGAATTACCGGATTTTATAAATTAGATGAAAATTATGAATTATACCTTCAAAAATTTTGAGAGATTTCAAGAGATTAAAAATTCTCTTTGTGATATTTTTAAATTTTTCTACAAAGTTTTATCAATTTCCTTTGTTTACAGTTGATTACAGACTATATACAGACATTAAATCACGAAGCTATGCGTTATATAATAAGAATTATGTGATAGAGACGTATTGCCTGTTTGACGAACGAAACAATTAATATGTCTGCGTAATGAAGGACTACAAGCGACTTATTAGGTAATTACGTGCATTCGGACGCTGAATAGACCTTTCTAATCTCGTTGACTGCCTTTTGATGGTAAGAGATCGCGACTGGCGCGGCGGTTGTTACGTGGAGGTAAGGTGATCATTAAGATGTGGAAAACGGATCCATCGGAGTAGAAATAACGACAATTTTCTCCGTGACATAATCGAGGGGCCAGCAAGCTTTTGAAAGCGATACTTCCTCACAATGAAAAATCATTGCGACAAAAATAAATAACTCTTTATTATCAAAAATATTTTATAAATAAAATAATTTGTAAAGTCATATTTGTTTGTATTGCATTCTATAATATTATATTAATTTAATTTTTTCTGATGTGTCAGAGTATGTAAAAATTATTAAAGTTCATATATATTATTTTACATATTAAATTATATATGTAAAAAATAATATTTCTATAATTTATCGGATTATATGAGATATATAATCAAACATATCCATATGTATTCAATGATTATACAAATTTCCCACGTAAGTTTCTCTTTGACAAAATAACAAATAATAGCGATACGTTTCGCGGATGTATTTCCCTCACTTTGGTCAGAAACTTCAGTTACCTTACACGGTCCCCTCGTTCACCTCAACAGCGGCAGGTTATCTACCCGCGAGCGAGTCGATTCTTCTCTTTCTGCTTTGTGTACATCCTCGAGTTCGTTCCTCACCTGCACTCACCTGTCTTCCGCTCACTTTCCTCGCCCTACGTGGACAGCGCTCTACTTTTGTTGCATTTAAACGATGTGACTCGTACTGTTCCATATATATCCAAGTTTTCACGTCGTCAACCGAACGTCGTTTTTAATACGATTTCGTTAAAACAAAGAAAATCTTTCTTATTGCTTTCTTGACACATACAATATTTTCGTTTCCTGCCTTGTCCAACATGCGTTCCTAATAATTCGGCATCGATTGTCGTTTTAAAAAATAAGACGATCTTTATTTCAAAAACAATATGTAATCTTGTAAAAAAAAAAAGATAACATATGTTAAATGTAACTTTGCAAGAATTTTGTCTTTAGTTGAAAAAGATTTAGATTTCAGTTTATTAACGCGCGATATAATGTTATTATATCATATTATATATAAATTGATTATGTAGTTACATCAGACATATGTATATCTTTTTCTTTACAAAATTACATATCACCTTTGAAATAAAGATATCACATCTTATTTTGTACATACAGAACAGAACGTCTGAAGTTCTAAATAAGAATATTTTCGTACATAGAAATGTATCGGAAATGTCTCTCTCTTTCTCTATCTATCTATCTATCTATCTATCTAATCACTATCCAAACTAAATTTCATTTATATAGTTAACGAATGCACACATGATTTGTCCAGTCGTAGCGATCATTGAACTCAAAGAGTTGCTGACAGAGCACAGGACAGAGAATCCCCTCTTACTTTGCAGAAGACTGCCGAATATACAGTGGCCAAACAAAGCTATATATTGTATATCAATAACGAAAAATGCATTCTTGAAAAAATTTCAAGTTTACTTTTACGTTCAACTCGTCGACGTTAACGTATACGAATTTCTTCAAAATACATAGACAGTTAAAAAACAGATTTAAAATGAGAAAAATTCATCGAGAGATCTTGCCTTCTCTTCCCCAAGGAGAATAAGAAAGTTAAATTAATGTTGATTTAACATGCTTTTGTCAGGTCAATATGACATTATTTTGATTTTCTTATTCTTGTGGGTTTTTGCGATACAAAGTTCAACGTATCTCTGAAAATATTTTTACGAGTCGCAGCATCATGCTTCAAATATATTTACGCGTATTTTTACGCACTGCATAGTTTAGAACAGTCTATACTTTTTATACATTTTCACATTTTCTGCAATATATCAACACTCGCGGCCATTAATGAGAAAAATTGATCAAGATGAAGTCTCCCACATCCGGGAGGTTTTCTTACAAATCTTCTCAGCTACGCATTTTTATTATATTCAATGTGCAGTGTACCGGGCGTGTCGGCGTCGCACGCACATACGTATATGTATCCTATGTATTCTATGTTCGCTCGTGCCGGTGATATCATGTTCGCGCTTATCGCATTGAACCATCCGTTTATAGCCGACAATACGACAGCATAACAAAAAAGAAGATTAATTGTAATACTTTTATTCCACGTAATAAACTCTAATGAATGTCCTAATAATCTGCAATTTTTGTGAAACTCGTAGAGTTCGACAAAAGGTATAATAATGAAGAAAAAAAATCCTTGGCTCGAAAAAGATTCCTAATTTCCCCCAAAGAAGAATTAAATATATACAACTTGAAAATTTTCAATCCACACTTTTGCACCTTGCGAAGCGCAGTGTATGGAATGCTTTAATCTTGCGAACGTTTCGAACTGTTTTATCTGATTCGCCGAACGTCACGTTCGCTTAAGGAATGAAGTAGCGGAAATTCGACGGAGAACACGGTTCTGATTTGTCAACTAGACTTTGCGCAATGTGATCTGCTACATTTGCTGTATGCAGTGCCATCGTAACTGGTCACTATAATCCGAGAAGGCTTCCTCGAATTCATGTAGAATGCCACTTGCTTCTCGAGATATGGATCTCGCTGATGGAGTGCTGGCAGAACAATTTTTTGTATTCGTCATGTTATTTGCATCCTTTCCGGTTCTCTTAACAGTAAAACTGTTCGCAGATTAATACTATCAAAATAATATCGTTTTCACTAATTCATTATGTAATTTTATAATTGTAGCGATTATTTAATACATTATGAAGAAATTATTTCTTTTAATGTCTCGTCGTAAAACAGTGTAGAAAAAAGAGCATAGCACACAAGATGGTACTTGCGAAACCACATGATGTTTACACCACGCTTAACTCGTCAACACCTGCAGTTTTGCAGTGGGATCAGAGACAAAATATTTGGAAAATAAAATGTATTTTCTCATGAAACCAGATCTTGTTTAATGCGACAATAGTTAAGTTACAATGTATATTCATAAATAAATATCGACAGCAAAAAGATATTCATCAATCATATGTGTTGTACATTCAATTTCACTAAACAGTATATGAAAAACTTTATAACACGCGCAACAAATTTATTTCTTTATTTATTACACTCTTTTAAGTACGTTATTAAAATGATCTAGCCAAATTTTTCACGCTTTGTACGCTTTAACTGCGATAAAACGAGAAAGAGGGATGTTACCATATTTTTGTGAATAAAGACTTCATTAACATATAAAAAATATCAACTCGGTTAGAAGGCCTGTTCTTCGCCGAAGAACTCTTTAAACGGTGCGATAAGTTAAAGTGAAACATATATAGTTTGTTTTACTTCAATTTATTGCACTGTGTAATCTGCAGTTCAGAGAGTTCATCGATAAGGAACAGACTTAGACTGTTAGCTCGAAAAGAAACTAACAAACAATGCCAGCCGAAATTAACATGCATATATATTCGATCATTTAAAAGCCCGATAAAAGATCGAATAAATGAGCGAATGCATAATGCGGAAAGTGACCCCTTGATTACTGATCTTTCACCTATTCGGACCAAGTGTAAATTATTCATTAGATGCCTTCAAAATTAATCAGTGGCTTTAACGAGACGCCGATTCTATCGCTCGCTTTATTCCTAAACGATCCAAGTGAAAACGTTGCGTGCGTCGGTATTATTCCACGCACGAAAATTCGATGTGATGTGTGTGACTTTTGATCTCACAGTCTGAAGTAACGACAACCGTGTATCGGGAGGTCTCGATAATTCAGAGTATGTTATGTCGAGGAGATAGCGACTGTACGTCGCAGTACGCAGATGTACATACTTGACGTCCAGATGTATCCGTGTACGGCGTGATACGCGCGCATTACGTGCTGCATACACGCGCACACGCCGTGTATGGGTCCACCTGAGTGAGCAGACGAGTGAGTGAGCACGGAGGAGAAGGTGTCTCACATGGGTGCCTCTGTTCCCTGCAACACGAGTCCCACAGATGGGGGAGACATCCGGGCAGCTGACGTTCAAATGAAACTGACTGACTGACTTCGGCTTAACCGACTCCACATCCTCCTTCGATTAAGGAGAACTACGTCCGGAGAGACTGGAGAACGGCAGGACGCGGGGGGATTGTGTGTGCGCGCCATCAAATTATATTTCGTCGATATATGTATATGACCGGTCAGAGAGTATCTTAAGTATCTTTAAGTATGCGCTAAATAGATATATCGTGGGAAAAAGGGCTCCTTATGATCTTTGCTTAGCCCTTTCGATTCCATTCTTCCGTTTCTGAGCGAGGGTTAAAATTTATTTGATGAAACTCTAAGTCGTGTGTGCAATTAAATGCGCTGAATCTTGCTTATCATGATTAGTCTAATTGTATTAATTCTTTGTAGTACATCAATTATGATATCAATCGTCGCTTCAATTGGTTCGTGATTTGTATTCATTATTTTCATTTTACATTCACTGATCTCGATGTCATTAAAAAAATTCAGATTCGTAGCTTTAATAGATTTTGATGTTCTTTTCTTGACTAATTATTTATAATTATAATCTCAAATCTCTCTCTCTCTCTCTCTCATCACTTTAAGAGATTCTTGATTTTTTCTCGACTTTGTTTATATTCGCTGTGATCCCAGTATTATTTAAAAAAATTGATCTTTTTGTACGGATCTTTACTAAAAGTCGTAATTAATAAATCAGGTATCTCATTTCTTGGAGATCAAAAGTCAATTGCCAGTCTTCGAGCAGTCGAGAGCACGTGATAATCGAGTTGCTGAGTGACGAAAGATCATCTTGCATCTATATTTTCCCTGACACTAGAAATCCGAGAGAATGTTTGTAACATGAACGACACACCACAGGTTGGCACTTGTGCGGTTGCTATCGTCTCTGATTAATCAGAGACAAGATATACGCTGAATCTGAAATTTGTCGAAAAGATTGATCCGTGCAAATATACACTTATTAAAATATAAAATCATCATAATTGGAGTTGTCATTATTACGCCACACAAAATTAAATCTATGGTATTCTCACTATACGTAACACTTCGTTAAAAATTTGTCAATAGCTTTGTAGAAACGAGCCACTCATATACGTTCGCGAATCGATTATGAGAATTGTAGGGTGCTCAGTGTAAATTAATAACAGAATTTATCAAGGAAATCAATAATTTTCCATGGCAGTCTCAATCTACCCGGTTGCTGCACTTGTTATCAAAACGTCTTATCGTAATAATACCCTTGTTAAGTAAAGTTTCATTGCCATGTAATAAGTCGCAATTAGTAATACGGTCGGCATGAAAAATTACTCGGATTAAGCTTTCTTGTCGTGAAAACGCGCTAGTATCGAGTTTATCCGCTAAAATTGCGTGGTATATATACCTGCAGCCGCATGCGAGCACGCAATACCCCGGCTTTCAGGAAATATAGCGGAGGGAAGATATCAATGAGACGAGCACGAGTCAACAATATTGTCTTAGTATCGCGCGCATAATCGTAATAATTCTCGTAATACGCGCGAGTTGAACGACTTGTCACTCTAAACACCGCGCCGATCGAAAGCCATCGTCTCGTTATGCATCAGATTTTGCTTAAATAGAGTGCTTACGAGTCGTATTTGCGAATAATTACGTTTCATATGAAAGCCGATAACAAAACCTGAGAATGTCACGTCAAGGCAACCCGCACGCGAAATATCGCTTTGACATCTTCATTTACTTGCCATTAGTTTTGTCTCCTACACGATTTACTTAGGATTCGTTCGCTCATTGTATTAATTTAATCGATAAAATTATTCGATCTGTCAAAAACCGAAAAATTTCTATAGAATCAGTTTAAATACAAAACAATGCTAGAGAACACATTCCATTGTTTATACAATATTAATCCTTACTGATTACATCTTATATTTTTCGTAGAATAAGACATTACCTAGAAATTCCTTCAATTTTCCTATCCTATTAAACTCGCTTTTCATTCCCAAGACAATCATGAGCAATTTTTGAAAGGTTCTCCATTGTCCCGATCGAAAGGAACACTCGTCGGTCGCGCAGGATACCGTGGGGCACGACACGACGAGAGATGGTGAGCGCCATTTGTACGAGGGGAGGACAGAGGAAGTAGGGAAAAAAAAAAAAAAAAGAGAGATAGTGTACCCCAGGGATGGGGAGTAGCCCGCCGAGAGCGAGAAGGCGAAAGAGACAGAGTGAGGGGCCAGGCCAGAGAGGGAGAGCTCTGTGGGACTCGCGCGAGGGCGAGTGGGACCGAGCGAGCGAGAGACAAAAGGGAGGGAACGGATAAGAGGAAGCGTGGGCACTCAGGTGTGACTCTCCCGCGGGTTCTCCTGCACCTCTCCTTACCAGCAGCAACAGATACGCGGACCTTGGTCTCTCCCCGCGCGCGCGCGCGCGCTCGTCCGGAAGTGCTCTTTATCTCTGTCGGTCTGTCCCCTTCGCCCGTACGTATTCCCGCCTGCCCGCCCGCGCGCGCGCGCGCGCTCACGCACGCACGCACGCACGCACTACGCACGCGGGCCTGTCGCCCGCGCGCGCGCACGTAGCGCACGTAGTAACGTAAACGTAACTCACGAAATCGCTGAACCGTTCTCACTCCTTGTTCTCGCGTGCCCTTTGCCAACCTTCTTAATAAATTGCTTCGTAAGCATATTTGATAATTGCTCTTTGTTCGTTAAGTTAATTCTTTAATTCGTGAGACAATATGTGCGTCAGAACGTCGTGTTACTCTACATGTATCATCTGGACTATGCGAGTTTAATCGCGGAGCGTTAATCTTGTCTCTCCTCTTTTGTCTTTTGTCTGCGCGGCGTACTTTCTTATAGCATGCGTTTGGCTTCCTCTCGGTAGAAAAACATCTTCACTAGACCGAGAATAGGATGAAGCGAACAGTTTTTATCGTTAACTTTAAATATTATATTCATGTTATATATAACACAAATTCTATAAATTTGCAGACATAAGACGATGCATTATTATATAATAGATATCTGATATCTATTTGATAAAAAATGACTAAAGTAGTAACTTTATCTTTTAACATATGTAACTTTTAACAAGTAATTGCTAGATTTAATAATGTTAATAAATGTAAAATAGTTGAAACATTTTATGACGATAACAAAAACTTAAATCGAATCGTTATCGATTTCTTTATCGAGGATTTCTGCCAAATGTATGTGTCAGAAACAAAAAGTATGTGTATTTATAAACAAGTATTGTGTGTATTTGTAAAATACATATACGTATTTAAAATATATATCTCTTTTTACTTCATCTGTCTCTATGATTCAGCGCGTTCCTTTTATCTCGGTAGATTATCAAAAAATAATTATTTATCAAGGGTTTGTCTCTCCGTGATATCAGATAATCAACGTGCTACCCTTTACTTTGTATCTCGGACATCGACTCAACGAAATTTCCTGACGTACTCAGATAATCGACGCGACGGTTAACGGCGGGTGTGCGTAGCAGGTGGTGCGTATATACCAATATACCGAAATAATGTACGATGCGTGATACGGATATATCTAGTCACAAACGGCTTTACGATATTCAAGAGAACACAAAATATCAAAACCAACGAAGAACTTTCGATTTTCATCAATATCTATGCCAAATATTCGTATATTTCTTCGTAAAAGTTATTTATTCAAATAATTCAGGTAAAACGGGTAAAAATTACAATAGTGAACGAATTTACTAGAATATTTATAATTTCATTCAACGTCCAGTAAATTTGCTCACATTTGTAATTTTGACCTCGTTTCAAAATACAGAATTGACTCCCAGAACTTAAAGAAATACTAAGAAGAACAAAATATTAAATATATTTTTAAAAGTATATACGTATAAACGTAAATTAACGGAAAGTTTCACCGCAAGCGAAGCTGCGTACAGATTCAGATAATTATAAGAAAGAGAGGAAGACTTTGAAAAATAAGACGTGAGAACGTAAAGACAAGGGATAAGAAGAGAAAGAATTGTATGAAGATAGATAAAGTGAATAGGTAAAGGAATAGTATAATGTATAATCGTGATCCAACGAGAGAGAACATCATGGTTCCCTCTCGTTGGATCACAGTAATATCCATGCAATTTTGAGAAACTTCCGTTCATTTTATTTTATGTGTAAATAGTAAAGTACGCGCGTAAAAAAGATGGTATCGTCCCTTTTATTTATGGATCTCCTTGACGATGCATGATAAAAAAAAACAAGTAAGAAGAAAATATGTATCGCGAGAGTGAAATGAGTGGTACGGCGGAATAGTCACTTCCCCGGCCGGCACTAATCGGATGAAGAGATCAACATGCTGGACAAGCTTCCCGGCTTTATATATGACTAGCTCCGCTAGTCATATAACGCATAATACGAAAGCGCTTAATTGAATTGTTTAAATACTTATTCTTATAATCACAATCGTTCGCGTGTGAAAGAAACCGCGCGCTATGCCAACAGGTTATTGAAAATGTGGAAAAGCAAATCTAATTCTTCTAGTTAATCATTTAATGCTCGGTGATATTATTTATGATATACACTGCACATTTTGCATTCGCCAAATAATCGAGATTGCACGAATAATAATGTATTTCTTTAAAACTTGTGTAATATATTGCCACATTATGATGTTTTCAATCATATATAGCTAAATACGGTCTGGATTATATTTAGAATAATTAATTTGAAGCAAATTGTTTTGCAAGAGGTAATAATACATGAAATAATTATTCGCCCAACAGATAAGCTTTTAAAAAGAAAATCAAAATGACATAATAATCGGCCGGTACAAATTATACTTCTTTCCAGGGCGTAGAATACAATATATGTATCTCCACGCATAAGATTAAATAAAACGAGTTGCTAAATTGTTGCATTCCTTCTCGGTAAGCCACGATTACATCTCCGACGTTACCACGACCAAGGAACGAGGGCGGATCGCGCGAGAGACGAGGGGACTAAAATAATTACGGGAAACCGAGGTTTAGAGAGCACCGAAGAGGAAAGGGAGCGAGAGAAGAGACGCGAGAAGAACGAGGGGCAGCACGCAGCGGCGGAGGAGAGACGAGAAGAGATTCCGGAGAAGCAATGCTAATTCCTGGCTCGGAGTCTCCGTCAGTCGGGAGCCTCCGAGAGGTTTCTCACCTTCTACGGTTTCCCTCCTCCAGCCTACGTGAGGGCCACTCGCTCTCGTCGGGGATGACTTTGCTTGGCACAACGTCGACTAATCCGACTTTCAACGCGACTACTTGATTTTTTAACATAATCTCGTATATGTTTATTTAAAAAATTATATTCATTCAATTTAACATTATGTGTTCTCATTTTTAGAGAAATTACATCTACACAATATTTTAATATAATATAATATATTATATTGAAAAATTAATATAATATAGAATACATTTTGTACATATAGGTATAATAATTTAATTTCAGTTTACATTAAATTTTAGGGAAATTAAAAAAATGATATTTACAGATTTTTAATTTTAAAAAGTTCTATAATGCGTGCGAGAATTGTGCATTAAATAATATGTGTAATATATAAGAATCAACAATAAGTATAATGCTGTCAGTTATCTATAAATTAATTGAGAACACAAGAAAGAAGCGTGCTTGCAATTTTCTTAAATTCCTTAAACATAGATTAATTGTACTAAGCAAACATTTCATTTTATGCTTATATTATCAATTTCAATAGATTCATTTTTCATATGAACGTTGTCGTTAAAATTTGTTGCCTTTGATTGCCTTTGTTTTTTCGTTTCGTACAAAGCAACTACTGTAAGAGAAATCCTGTATGTATTTTTAATAATAATTAAATTATACACGATCTCTGTGTAAAGGGATTAATACAATAATCGTAAACTTTTATCTGTACTTTAGCGGTTTGTCATTTAGCGAACAGTTACGATTGCAATGCGAAAAATGCTACATTCATCCACCCTGGCGAAGCAGAACGACCGTTACATCGTAAAGCCCATCGTACAGAAATTTACATAAGTGTAGAAGCACAGCGTATAAGCGTCTTGCGACTAATGAAACACTCAAAATAAATTCTACGCAACAATATGGTGGCTCGTGCTGAGCGTCTCATCGGGCAAGGCACTTGTGTGCTATACGCCTGTTACTGTTATGCCAATTTGTGTGCTACGGTCTTAAGTTCTGCCAGCCAACTTCTCTTCTGCATCAACGATCAAAGAAAGAAAACCATGCATGAGCGTCTTTAATATACCCCTCGTTCGCGATCGTTCGGAAAGTTGTTGCGTATTTCTCGATAAAAGCACTTCCCGAACGCTCGAGTGAAATGTACTCATTTAGAACGGATTGCACCAGTCGTCAATTAACGTTAATCGTGGTTAATTTTCCCTGTATACGTTACATGCGTACAGCTGGACTCGTGATCTAACAGGGGGATCTTAGGAGCAATTAATCGGAGAATAACTAAAGCTGATTAATAGATATAAAGATAAATTTTCAAGTTTAATCACTGTTTAAGTGCTACTTTTATGATATATTTTTAAACATTTTAATTAATTCTTTTAGCTAAACATTAACAAGATTGCATTTTAAACCTCATATGTTTATATAATTAATTATAATTGACTAATGCGATGTTATTATCCACTTTTATATTACGCGTAAATGAATATCAATTTATCTCAAAATAATTGTTCAACGATTTTCTAAAATCTTTTGAAATTGCGGAGATGATTTAAGACGGATCATAATTTAGTGCTGTTCATGATTGACGGAAGCTATCGATACCGTAATGTTCGGGTACTAACCGGAAGTAAGATTCACGTGTATCGTGCATCGCGAAGCTGCCGGAGAGAAGGAGAAAGGAGACAAGGGACGGCTTTATACTTTCTTAGCGAGCAACTCAATAAATCGATCACGTAAAAGAAACGTATACGTAATGATTTTTTTTGCATATTCATGCACGGACATTAGTTTAAACGAATTCATTGGCAGTCTTTGATTTGACCTATTTCGTGCGTTATAGAGTTACGTTATAAGTATCTATTAAAAAAGCGAAAGACGCAAACGTGATTTTTTTTTCTAAAATGACATTTGCTAAATTAAACTCCATTTATCAAAACATTAAAGATTTATATGTAAATTTTTCTTTAAGAGCTAATTAAAATTGTTTATTTAAATTTCATAAAAATCGATTTTAAAAGTATGAGATTCGGATTACACACGCAGCTATTCAGTAACGTAATAAATGTTTAATTGAATCAGTATTGCGAGAAAAGAGTGAAGACGATGACTCAACCCTTCTATAAAAATGATTTCTCATTTTCACATCTGAAAAGATACCTCTTTCGTGACGTACCAGACTATAACCGATTTGATCGGACCGCATATTATCTCTTCAGCGAAAAGTAATTCTGGACCCTTATACAAATTATTAGACGAGGCATTTTCTTCGCTCGAGATTCTCTCCTTTTCCGATGAGAAAGCACAATAAAAAGCATCGGGTGGCGGACACGATCTCACCGCATCTAAAATCACCCGGCGGTCCTCGTGATTGTATTAATTCACTTGACGGAATACAGAATACGGGACGCAGGGTGTATACAGATGCCTCGGGAGTTCGCGTGTGGATGTATTGTCTTCTCGGCTCCTTTCTCGCATTAGCATAAGAATTCAGCGTGTGCCTGATGCGCCTATCAATCGGATTCCCCCTCTTTGTCCCCCCCTCCTCTCCTCTCCGCCCCACCACCTCCCCCTCCCCGCCGATGAATCAAGACTTAAATCTTGCACCATGATCAACCGGCAGTCCGAATGTCGAAACGTCGTCATCATCGATCGAAATCTGAAACACGTTGGCCCGTAAAACCGACAACTTTGGCCTCAAATGGCCGACACCTCGGAAAGTACAACGGCATTGCGACACGCGAGGATTGATCTTATCACGCTTGAGACTCTTAATGATCGCATTAACCGTCAAGATTTTGCAGAAATTGAATATCAGCGACGAAAAGATGTGTGAGCGTAACCGTAAGATTGCGACGTACGCAAAAGTTCATTTAAATTTCAGAAAACAACGCGGCAGCTCGCGACAATTTCAATCGTTTTTTTTTTTACTACTTTATTCGTATTATTTGATCTTCATGTTATTCTTTCATTACTTCTTTTAGATAGAAAACGTATAATAAATATAATATGGAAGAGAGCACATGTTAAAGTAAATCTTTATCATGTGGTACAACAGCATTACGTACGAGACGCAAATACGAAAAGAACAATTTTGCTGAAGTATGTAAAAATGTAACTGTTATAAATCTGAAAATAATTTTATTGGACCAACAAATTAATTATTTCGCAATCAGTTTAAACGTCCTGTATAATTATTTTGATCTAAGCACAACGATATTTTCATATTTGAATCCAGCTGAATTTTTAGATATTTCAGCGTAACTGTTCTTTCCGTGCGGCAAAGTAATGCTGCTCGAGTCATAAATTGGCCAGCATAAATTTTTCAGAGTGGTATAATAATTTTCAAGTTTCCTTTGTTGCACGAAGCGTTCACGTGGCGCACGGTCTTGCCCAAATTAAGAGTCGAGGCTTTAAGAATCGAGGGGTCGAATCGTTTCGGCGCGCCGAATGCGCGTCGCGAAGTCGAAGTGAGGAACGAAAAGATCGACGATCCGGTGTGGCTCCAGTCCCAAGAACAGAAATTGTTACGTGCTCGCTCCGGCAGCGTGATTCGAATGCTCATGCGAGTGGCGATCGGCCGCGGTCATCCAGAGCCGAGAGGAGAGACTCACGGAGAGTCCCGTAGCGTTACTCAAGCGCGGAGGAGCTTTCTTCGACGGACGTGCACACGCACGTACGTACACGCACGCGTGAGCAGTGCCGTAGCCCTGGTGAAGAAACGGCGAAAAGTATATCTCGAACAATATTATATATTATTATAAATCTATATCGTCCATGTGCATAAATTAACAGTTACATCGATATAGAGTCGCCAAACACGATGACAATAATAATGATAGAAACAAATATTGGAGAAGACAGGAGAAGTGTGTTTATCTCGCTCGCGTTACATTCTCGTCTCATTGAGAATTTTGTTAAGATAAGTAAACCGTTATTTATATTTTATATTGAATTATGACTAATAATATTTATAGTCTATAATGCTCTTATACATTCGAGATCGTTTCAAGTAAGTCTCGAAGATGCTGTACGAGATCGTTTCATTCAAGTCTCGTAAGATTGCTTACGATCAGACTGAAGATGATCTTGTAACGTAAGCAGACAAACGGTACGAATACGAGCTTCGTATGAATTTTTTCACGGAAATTCTTCAAGTCCGCAAGGCAGAGAAGAAGGTAATTTCGTGTTCGGGGCGCGAAAGTAGCTAATCACGTCGCTACGCACGTCAAAAGGCGATTGTCCGTCCACGCGGAAGCAGAGAGGCCCACGACTCTCTGCATCTATCCCTCGATCACCTCTCGCTCGCAGGACACGTACTCGTCGTGTCCCCGTACACGTCCTCGCGCGCATACGACGCACGCGGTATGTATCGCCGCGCCGCGCCGCGCCGATATGTGTGTACGCGTCGTCGTCTGCGTTCGACTCGCCACAAACGCGCACGGTGCGTGATATGCCGAAACGGCCGACCGGGATGCCGGACGGGAATCTGCAGCGCGCGCCAGCGATATCGGGGGCAGACATTCGCAAGGAATTTAAAGAGCAGATCGATCATAATCTTCGACACGCCCTTCGTCTTCTCGACCGAGTGCGGCCGCTTTCGATCGAGTTGCTTTTCATTTTTAAATTTTGCTCGCAGATATCGCGTAGGCAAAACACTGTTCCGATCGGCGTAATCGGTATGCCGTTTAAGTAGGTTTGTCTTTATTTTTATTACGATTCTCAATAACGGTCGCATTTTATTTGATCCGTATTTCGTTTCTATAAAGAAAAATTAATAACAATAATAAAATTGAAAGAGATAAATACCAAGTCAATTTTTCAACATATTAATTTTTGAGAATGTTATATAATTTATAAAAATATTCGTTGGAACGATTTTGCTTGTGTATATTTTCCTTGTTTATGTACGAGCTTTCAAGAATTAACATACAGAATTCTTTTTTAATTCATTGCTCAACCATTTTTGACTTTACGATTTTTGTTTTTTATAACTTTTTTTAGATTTCCTTGTACTCCTTTTATTCCATTTACTGTCATAAATGAAAAGAGAGAAGTTACGATAAAGATATTCTGTCATATCGTAAAACGGATGGTCGTGAATTATGTACCCGGTTATCGATCATCGTTTTATTTCTGTTTCTTCTGTTTGATACTAATAATTGTACTTATAACAGGCGATTATATGTATATCTTTTTAACACGAGTTTAGATGGTTTTGATAAACAATGTTTTCGCGATAAACGAAGTTTCACGAATGAGCTATTTATTGTGAGGTATACGCTGAAACTTATGGCGATGTCTTTTCGCCTAATGCACGAGTATTTAATGCGTTCTACTCACCAAACAGGTAGACGCTTTTATGAATGCGACTGGCATTGCCCATGGGTGAGACCGCCGAATATGGATGGCAGCCGAAGATAACCGGGAGCGATGAGACTGCTTAGCGAATAAGGACGTGACGTAGCCGCAGCTTGACCTATAAGGTAAACGGATCTGCTGTTAATAGTCAATATGCATTAGACAAACAATGAGCGGATCTTCGGACCGCACACGATGCCGCGTCTGTCTTTTCTTCTACGTTACAGAGATTTTAAGCAGCGAGAACTTATAAGTGTTATTCAAAATCCCTTGACATAACAACTGTATGTTATATATGTATTATATATCTTGTACTTTGTAAATCTCAATACTAGATAAAATAAGATATCCACTAAAACAAAATATAAACAGAAATATATGTCTCTTTTAAGTTCTAGTGGCATCAAAGAAAGGATAAATATAATCTACATATGAAATAAGAACTATAAATGAAATACGAATAATATGATATGCAATATGTAAAAAAAAAGTGAAAAGTAGACAGTTTACTTGTTACAATATATTATACATTTTACTTGTCACAATATTGTATATTACATTTTTTGTATAGATAAAAAATATGATATTTTTATTTTAGAAACTCTCGTTATATAAGATATAAGAAATATAAGAAAAAGTCAAGAAGAAATATACATATGGAAAAAAACATAAAAGAGATTTATATGGCTGAAGCTAGATAATTATTGTTTGCTCTGTCTTTTGTTTGCGTTATTAAACTTTCGGACAAATTATGGATGATACATGTATAATGATCTATAACCAATCAAATAGCTGACATTAAGCAATCAATGCAACAATAACTAAGGAAATCTTTGGGAAATTTAACAAAAAATTTTAATTAATCATGATTCTCGACTTGGGCATATCGAGTTCAGACACAAAAATTAAAGATGATCATGAAATAAGAAATTCCAAGGTAAATATTATATATAATTAGTTTTTCATTGATTCTCTGATTAAACAAGTGGCCAGTTCTGTTAGTTCTAGTTCTAGTTTCACTTAATTAGTAGTTAAAAGTATTAATTCACTAATTATTATTTTTTCAAAAATGTTTACGTTTCATTATTCAACTAAAATTGTAATTAAGACAAATGAGAATACAAAAAATAATCTATACATTTTTGGCATTTAGTTTGAACAATTAATCAACTGGTGATTATTGCTTGACAGTTAAAATATATACATATATTTCTTATTCTCTTTATATGTATTTATTTCAGATCAAGATGCTGTATTTAGGCATGTTGTATTTTGTTACTAATTTTTTAAGCTCGATTGCTCTGGAAGCTGGTTCACGCAATTTATTTCGTTCTATTTCAACAAGACCTGCGATTTTTAATAATATATTCCGCCGGAATTACAGTAACTAAGCTTCAGCCTGACAAGATTAATTAAAACGAAAAATATTAAGATTAATTAACATCAGTATGATAATAATAATGCTTAGAAAATAATTTCTTGTTTAACACAGATCTGAGAATTAAGGTAATGATAGGGGACGTGCTTGCGGCACTGATATCTACAATGATGTTAACAATCGGCGACATATATGGAATTCCATATCTTTATTTGCCATGGCTTATCAATACTATTGAAGGGATGATTTTTCACGAAGGAAAGGCTCTTTTCGGATTGGCATACACTATGTTACCCAATGTGGACTTGTCTACGGGAATATTTATGTTTATAACGCTACTTTTATATGGTAAGACATTTAGAAGAGTACAGTTGAAATTAAAGAGATGCTTCATTCATGGATTTGACAAGAAAAAATTGAATAATTCGTAATTGTGATTTTATTTTTTTAGTGGAAGAGCTGTGCATTTGGAAATATGTTTTTATGAATTTTAAACACTGTTGGACAAGATATAATAACAAGTTGAAGAAAGACATAAAATCGATGAGCATAAAATCGATAGCAAATAATGAATTATGCAACAAGGCTAAAGAAAGTCTCAATGAAAATATAGTTTTGTCAAAATCAACGTTAAATCAGCAAAATTCTGCAACTCATTTTAATGTAACTGATGTACCTACTGATGACATTTTTAAGCCTGTTGAAAAAATTATAGAAAACAGTACATCGATTATAAATCGTCGAAGCAAAAGCCTGTTTACGGAGGTGACCGGCTAGATTGAAACTCATAAAATTTAAAATGTACCGAAGTAAATATAAAACTAATTTAATAATACTTTAATATTGCCGCATAATCAAATTTTAATTCCCTCCGTTCGACTTTTATGACAAAATAATTACTGTAAAATATAAAAATTAATAAATGATTAAAAAGAAAAAGAATAGTACTCTAATAGCGCAATTAGATTCATGTTTTACATAAATATAACCATCATTTAACTCTAAATATAATTATTTAATTTTAAATCCGATTTCTCTGACAATGAGATATGAAGGTATATAGAATTTTATTAAAATTTTATTAAGATAACCAGTGAATGTTGAATTAATTTTCATTTTTTTCGCTCAACCTTTGTAACAAAATGATAACTGCTGTAAAATACAAAAGTTAAAAAAAAAAATAAATAATTAAAAATATAAATAACAATGCTGCATCAAACGCCATTAAACTCATATTCCAACAAACAAGTTGATGATGTCAAAATGGCTACAAATAATCTCCTTTTTTTCAATTGAACCTTTCTGCATCGTTCATCTTTCCTTTTTTTCTCTCCAACGTGAAGGCAAAAGGTTCAGTTTGTACAGATCAAATATCAGTTTGCTCAGTATATATAGCCATCAGTTAGCTTTATAAATATGATTGCTTAAATTAGTTTGAGGTCCGATTTTTCTAATATAAAGATTGCACTTTAATTATTAAAATTGCATTAAAATTTTATTAAAATATAATATATTTGACTGTATGAAAACATAATCGTTACTTGTTACAGAATATAAATCCTAAAACATATTATAATATACTATAATACAATGTGCAAATGTGGTGCTAAGCAAATTTTTACATTTCTATCTTTCTTTTTTAATATTGCATTGTATTTTATATTTTTTCTTCTATAATTTTCTTCATTCTTCCACAATTTCTTATAATAATTAAAAAATATAAATTTTGTAAAATGTGTGCATACAAAGCAACGATCTCTGCTCATATACGTCATTTCCTGCGTCAAAAATATCGTACAAAAAGTGACTCGATAACTCGACAATAGGGAAACTAGAGTAGAGAGATGATTGTTAACAACATACCGATGGATCGTTGCAACAACCGTTCATCCAATGATTCACATATGGCACTCCCGATATCCGATTCACAATTCATACGTATCACGATTACAGTTAAAATCTCACCCGGCAGGTTCATAGACTTACGCGTTTCCGATTAAAAGAATTTACTTTCAAACATAATATAATTAGAAAATTATTTTGGATGCTGCCTCTAGAAGTTGGTTAAGAAAAAGGTTGGAATCCTGATAGTGTTTCGAGTTTCAATCCCGATCTGAGGTAGACGGCAACGTTGGCGCTGAGCGACAACGCGCGTACGACGGACAACGATCGCGACGATTAATCAACGTTGTGAGCGCGAATATTAATTAACGCGGCATCATGACTCGACTTCCGCCGTTTGTCTGCCCGCGCCAAAATCGCGTGGTGTGTGTTTTTTTTATTATTATTACTTACACGGTATCAAAACTAAATAGGGAACGATTTCGCTTCGCGACTCCGAGCCGAGAATCCGCCGCGAGAACATCCGCGCATGCGCGCGCCATACCCTGCTCTATTAGGGCGCGTTCAAATTAACATTATCCTATAATGTCTTCGAATGTCACTAATTTTTCGTTATTTAATTAACATCGGTCCAGCAACGATCGTAAAATTATATTCGAAAGCATTCGAGTAGTGTCTTCAAATACAGATCTTTATTTTTCATTCATTGCGGTTCCGTTTGATAATGAACCGATTTCACAGTCATATTGTATAGTGATATAATTTTTATTGATTGCACGATTTACTTTTAATACGGAGATAAAGACATCATGAATTGAGTTCCGTTTTCCTTCGAACTGTAAGCTACGGTGCGGCGCGAAAGCAACTGGCGCGTTTGCGCATGCGCATGATGTATTCAAAAGACCGCGAAATATAACAAAATTTATAAAAGATCGTAGAAAGAATGAGCAATAAAATCAAGGTGTCAGTTATGCATCGAATATATATATAGCTTGAAATAAAGTAGAAATTACAAAAAAAATTAGTGAAATTTTTAAAATATTTACAATTTTTAGTAAATTCGTTAACTTTTTACCTTATTTTCGAGATTGATTATATATTTTAAATAATATTTTAAAATAATATAAAAATTATAAAAGTGAGCAAATTTCATTGAATAATGATCAATATAAAATTATAAATATTTTAATAAATTTACTCACTTCTGCAATTTTCATTTTTTAATAAATTTATATATATAATCGATTTCCGGTTTACAGATCATAAATGTACTTATCGTACATTCAAATGTTACTGAAACAAGATTATAAAAGCGAAAAATATTGAAAGATAAAACAAATGAATAATAATGCCTACCGAACATGAGACTTATATTATTTTACGTATTTTTAAATAAGACTAAAGATAGTAAAATATACTCTGACAATTTTAATACGTTTATACAATATACATATATTACGTATATAATATTTATATGATGATGTCTACGGATGCAATTCACTTGACGTTATAAATGCTTCGAAACTTTTGATTGATCAATCGGAAGGAAGAATTTTATAACAATTGACCAATCAAAAAATGCTTCAAAGCATTCGTAACATCAAGTGGACCACAGCCTACATCTCTATAGATGTATTATGCATTAATTGTCCTTGTTTAATATTTGGTGAGCAACAAAGATAAACGATGCATCATGCGGGTAACAGAACGCACCCTATATATATGGTAAATCTGTACTAAATCTATCGACAGTTGTGTTTATCGATTATATTTCGAGATTCGTTTTTATTTAGCTCTCAAGATGGCGTATGTGTAACCTTACCTTACCAATCTCGCCATTGGTCGCCACTCAATACTCATTCCACTTTTTCTCACTCCTTCCATGACGGCGTAACTACGCAGACGCATTTGTTCTGTGCATTTTCTGTACAACGCTGTTTTTTTCACACCTGTTTAAAGTTGAGGTTAGTTTTGATGATGGATTTTCTAAAACATTTCTTTTTTACTTTTAATAATTAAAAATTATATCTTTTCGAAATTTTGAACGTAATTATTTATTCATTGTATTGTATGTTGTAAGAATTCCGATGAAATGCAATGTAGATCCTATTTATTTAATAGTAATTCTTAAAACCTGATTTGTGTCTATTTTATTTTAGGAGATATTTTACTGAGATCCAGCTAAATATATCAAAAGAAAAATGTCAGACGATCTGAGCTTGTATAGATTAGAGGGATCTGGAACAAATGAAGGAGGTGGTCTGATCATACGTAAGAAAACCTCGGATCATACTTTCAAGAAACCTTCTATGTTAGGTCTTGACAAGCTTGCGGAACAAAAAAGAAGAGCGCAATCGCAGGATCCTACCAGCTCCAAGTCTAACAAATCTGAAGGAAAGGACAGAAGATATCGATCTTACGAAGAGGAAACTCCTACACATACAGGAGGCGTCAATTCTGAGGCACAACAGAGATTGGAGTCTAGACTCAAGCGTCAGCGGTTAAGCGCAGATGATAGGAACTCTAGAAATTTGTATAGGAGTCGCGAGAGAGACAGAGACAGACGAAGGGATCGAGACAGGGAAAGTCGAGGCAGAGATAGTAGTATAAGACAAACGCCTCTTAGATTCAAGGATGAGCCCCAAACGCCCAAGTTTCGAACGAAAGATCCGACTTCTAAGAGCAATTGGGATGACGATGAGGACGAAGAGCCAAAACGATCCAGCTGGGATCATCCGACACCAAATCTGTATACTAACAGAGACGGTCGCGATAGTATCAGAAGCGAATTTACCCCTTCCTACAAGTATAACTCGTGGAACAAAGATTTCAAGAGTTCAGGTGTCACTCCGATAATAGACGGAGAGGAGAAGGAAATGTGGGAAGAGGAACAGCAACGACTAGACAGAGAGTGGTATGCATTGGACGATGGGGAGAATAATGCTTTCGCTAATGTGTCCGAAGAATATACGCGGAAGAAGGAAATGGAGTTGGAGGCTAGGAGACAGAAACGCCTTTCCGCTCAACAAAGACAAATAAATAAAGACAATGAATTATGGGAGCGTAACCGTATGTTAACGTCCGGAGTTGTGAGCTCATTAGATCACGACGACGATCCTGATGACGAGGGTGAGGCAAGAGTTCACTTGTTGGTTCACAACGTAGTCCCGCCGTTTTTGGATGGACGCATCGTGTTCACGAAGCAACCTGAACCAGTTGTACCCGTGCGTGATCCCACTTCTGACATGGCTCTGGTAGCGAGGAAAGGTTCGGCACTAGTCAAAGCATATCGTGAGCAAAAGGAACGACGTAGGGCTCAAAAGAAGCATTGGGAACTGGCAGGAACGCACATCGGCAACATTATGGGTGTACACGATCGGCGTAAAGACGACAAAGAGCATGCAGGGCAAGAAACAGACTTTAAAGCTGGACAGAAATATGCCCGGCACATAGGGTCGGGAGAAGTAACGGGGGAAGCTAAGTACAAATCTATACAGCATCAAAGGAGAAGTCTTCCTGTATTCGCGGTACGTCAGGAACTGCTCAATGTTATCAGGGAGAACAGCGTTGTTGTAATAGTAGGCGAAACTGGCAGCGGTAAAACTACGCAATTAACGCAATATCTTCATGAGGACGGTTACAGCCGCTATGGTATAATTGGTTGTACTCAGGTATTATTCTTCACGATACTTATTATGTTGTTGCACATTTTCATTATGTTTTATCTATAGCCGCTATGGTATAATTGGTTGTAGCCCAGACGAGTCGCAGCGATGTCTGTTGCGAAAAGAGTATCCGACGAGATGGCTACCGCTCTAGGCGACAAGGTCGGATATGCGATACGTTTTGAAGATTGTACATCGAAGGATGTGAGTAATAATAATTTAAATATTATATAATTTTAGTAAAATAGTATAACTTCTCGACCTAAAGTTCAATAATATCCAAACAGTAAAGATGTCTTATATCTCATTTTGGAAACAGGCATTTTTTTTGTTAATTTTTCAATCAAAGTTATTTTATTTTTATCATATATTTTCATATATTTTATTATAAAATTCCTATGGATTTTGACGCATAAATTTTATTTTTACAGACGGTCATCAAGTATATGACCGATGGTATTTTACTGAGAGAAAGTTTGAGAGAAGGAGATTTGGATCGTTACAGCGTGATTATAATGGACGAAGCTCACGAACGATCACTTTCCACCGACGTATTGTTTGGTCTTCTTAGAGAGGTATAGTTCACATTTTTATCTTATTATTTGAACATTTATTATATTGTACAGTCTTCTTAATGTAGAAATGTTTATAGGTTGTTGCTAGACGACATGATCTAAAATTAATCGTTACTTCAGCAACGATGGATTGCAGCAAGTTCTCTGCTTTCTTCGGTAATGCGGCAACATTTGAAATACCTGGACGTACGTTCCCCGTCGAAGTGATGCATGCGAAGAATCCAGTCGAAGATTACGTGGACGCAGCTGTAAAACAAGTTTTACAAATTCATTTGCAACCCAAAAGTGGTGACGTATTAGTCTTTATGCCTGGTCAAGAGGACATCGAAGTCACTTGCGAAGCTTTGAAAGAGCGCTTAGCTGAAATCGAATCAGCTCCGCTACTTTCTATACTGCCCATTTATTCCCAACTGCCGTCGGACTTGCAGGCAAAAATTTTTCAACGATCCGAGGGAGGTCTACGCAAATGCGTTGTTGCGACCAATATAGCGGAAACGTCGCTCACGGTCGATGGAATCGTTTTCGTCGTTGATTCGGGATACTGTAAATTAAAAGTGTACAATCCTCGAATAGGTATGGACGCTCTGCAAGTATATCCTGTGTCAAGAGCCAATGCCGATCAAAGACAAGGCAGAGCAGGTCGTACCGGTCCTGGTCAATGCTTCAGATTGTACACGCGACGACAATACATGGACGAATTATTACTAACAGGAGTTCCCGAAATACAACGTACTAATTTAGCTAATACAGTATTACTACTGAAATCGTTAGGAGTTCAAGACTTACTGGCGTTCCATTTCATGGATCCACCACCACAAGACAACATATTGAATTCATTGTATCAATTGTGGATCTTGGGAGCACTTGATCATACTGGACGTTTGACCCCACTAGGACGACAAATGGCTGAGTTTCCCTTGGATCCACCGCAATGTCAAATGCTTATAGTCGCTTCTCAACTCGGCTGTACTGCGGATATTCTTATTATCGTTTCGATGCTGTCGGTTCCATCGATCTTCTACCGACCAAAAGGACGCGAAGAAGATTCAGATTCAGCACGCGAGAAGTTTCAAGTGCCAGAATCAGATCATTTGACATATTTAAATGTATACAATCAATGGAAAGCGAACGGTTATTCGAGTTCCTGGTGTAATGACCACTTTATACACGCGAAGGCTATGCGCAAAGTGCGGGAAGTACGATCGCAACTCGAGGAAATTCTGAAGCAACAGAAAATGGATGTCGTTAGTTGTGGCACTGACTGGGATATCGTACGGAAATGTATCTGCTCTGCCTACTTTCATCAAGCAGCGCGCTTGAAAGGCATCGGCGAATACGTCAATTGCCGTACTGGAATGCCTTGTCACCTTCATCCCACCTCCGCGCTATTCGGCATGGGCTTCACACCTGATTACGTCGTATACCACGAACTTGTGATGACCGCTAAGGAATACATGCAATGTGTCACTGCCGTGGACGGTCATTGGTTGGCTGAATTGGGCCCAATGTTCTTCAGTGTGAAGGAGACTGGTCGAAGCGGCCGTGCGAAACGACGGCAAGCAATGCAGCACCTCCATGAGATGGAACATCAAATGAAGGAGGCCGAAGAGGAAATGAAGGCACGCGCTCAAGAGCAGCTTGAGCGAGAGCAGGCGTCAGTCCGAAAGAAGGAGATTTTAACGCCTGGTATCAGGGAACCGGGTACTCCTGCTCCATATCGTAACACGCCCGGAAGATTAGGATTGTAATCAGTTTTTCTACAATATCTTGAACTAGTCCTATTTAATAAATGAAACATGCATTTCTTATTATAGTTCTGTAATATAGAAATTGTTATTGTATAAAATAGTATAACGACAAAAATTATACATAATTTGATTATTCTTCACTGTAGCTGCAATATTAGTGATTAAATTTTTTATCTTAATGATCCCTGGACTTCTTTTATTGAGTTTCCATCTTGCAGCAGAAACAATACAATAATTACAATGTACATTTACATTATAATCTTTACACACTTTCAGATTAAACTATAATTTAATCTGTGACTTCAAAAATAATAAGTATAGATAACGATTAAATTTTTTTTTAGTTAATTATTTAAATTGTACAAAGTTTTACGTGTATAAAATATCGTATTGGATGTGATATGTATATCTTTTGTAAATAAAATTATTTTTATTGTAATATTGACAAAATGTTTTTATCATGCTTCCAACCATTTACTCACGGCCATTGGTACTTATATATATATGTATGTATGTATATATATATGTATGTATGTATGTATGTATATATAATGGACCATAGAGAACATCAATATATACCGATGATTTATTATATCGTTAATGCACATTAATAGATTCGTATAAAAAATTTACGTGTGTGTACGTTTATTAACGTTTGCATTAACGATACAATCAACAGTATATCTGTCTTTTACTTTAATTGTAAATTACGCAAATAAAATAAATATGTAATCCTCTGCACTCTTATTAGCAATTTATTCCTTCCCAGTAAGCAGTTTCGGATTATTTAACAATAATAAATTTATTAATATATAGAATTGTGAAAAACCAATATATATGTCACAGATTGTCACAAAATATAATTCAATGCTATTCATAAGCACATTCCTTAGAATTCTATGAAAATAGTTAATAAAATATACGCTGTTGATCCATTCGTAAATCGACAAACCTTTTATAATATATAATATATAAAATAAAAGTTTAATGAAAAAATGGCACATAATTATATAAATAGATAGACCATGTTTTAAATTGATAAAATTCTTTAGTTCTGAAAATTCCAAAAATCGCAGAAATATGCGTTGTTTACAATGGATAGTAGTAGTAATAGTAAGGCTGTAAGACACGTCAGGAATAAGCTGGTTTTCCAATACAATATGGCTTGAAGTAAATCCGTAAGTAAATAGTTGAAATTTCCTACGCTCTACTCTTTTACTACTTATGGACTTACTCTATTATACCGGAAAATCAGCTTACTCCCGATGTGTCTTACAACCTTACCACTACTACTGCTCATTGTAGACAGCCTTATTGTTTTAATTCTTACATTTGTTGCTTAATTTAAAGAATGTATTAGTTGTAAGCTGATTAAATGGCAGTGTATTCAAATGACTGCTCAGTATTTTTCATAAAAATAAAAGTAGGCTCAGGTATTTTAAACAGCATTAAACCATTCATTCATTATTTATAATTGAATTGGGACTAAGAATTATGTACAGAACTCTCAAGTCATTTTTGAAAATTATGAAAAGTAGACGGATATAGATGTTCTTTGTACAAATATAATGTCGAATAATTTCAGCTCTTTAAATTACTTAAAAGCCTTAATATCGGCTGAGTGCGAGATTTGAGGGCTCTGCAACTTTGTCGGAGACTCGCTTGTCCACGTTTCATAATGGTGACACATACATCATCATTCTCATCCAACCCTGTGTGTAATTCATATTTTTCAAATTCTGTTAGGACCGCATCTAAATTTTCGACTCTCTCTGATAGTAATACAGCTACTTCTCTCCAAACCTAAAATACAATAAATAATCGCTATAAAAATTATAACACATTAAAGTTTCATAAATATATATAAAATTAATATTTTATAAAGCACACAATATAACGAAAATAATTATTTATAATACCCTCTTTACAGTTCTAAACATATTAAACATTGCAATTATCAGTTAAAAAAATTTACCTTGGTCTCATTGGTCTCGTTTATCATGTTTGATTCGATTTTTTTATTATATTTCTTCTTATTTTTCTTTTGTGATTGTGCGCGTGGCTCCGATTGTATCGCACATGCACTACATATAGCGCTAATAATCGCTAAAGATTCGCTACAAGTTGAAGCTCTGAGTAAGAAATTTTTGAAAGATACTGGTATATCCCGTTCAGGAATAGGTAATGTCTGTAAGCATGGAGTCGTTCTTAACATCTGTATACAATCCAAATCTGGACAATGAGAGTGAGAAAGTGATTTTGCAAGGCACGCTATAGTCCTTAATTGTTCAGAATGATAAGCTTCGCGTAATCTTTCTACAGCGTCAAATGGAACCAATATTTTGCATGGTCTGTTCCATTTTCCATCTGTGCCAAATTTTTGTAATATATTCGGTATAGTTTCTTCTGCTAATTCTTTAAGCTCGGCAGATATTTGAGAAAGATAAATAGAAGATGATCCAGCACTCGCTGCTAAGATGCGCAATATTGCATTTCTCGCTAAAAGTAATTTTAACATACATATACGTGTCTCCTCCTGCATTCTCGGATCATCCTCGTTCTGATTAATTGGTTCCCATTCGCGAACAACCTATTTAACATCATTATTAAATTTATCATTGATATTAAATCAGACCTTTACATTTCTTTGAAATTATATCGCGATAATAATTATATTTTTAAACATACCTCTAAATCACGATTATCTCTCAAAGATGCCAATCTTATCGAATCGAGATGGGGTTGTATGCACGGCATATGCATATGTATATTCAACGTAGAGAACAAAGAAGCAGTACTGTCAGCCCAACACAAATCGAGAAGCATTTTATCTACAGTTGTCATAACAAAATGAAATGAATTTTCTAGGCGTTCTCTTAACTCCACAAAATCCTGAATTTTTATAAAACTTCCGTATTTGTACGCAAGTGTTAAGTGATCTGCACTCTATAAAAATAATTATAAAATATATGAATTAGACACAAAAACCTTATTCATTTTTCTTAAATCCAGTATACTTGAAAACACATACATCCTTATAGTTGGCTATGAAAAATTTCGCTGTATGATCAAGAGTTGTTGAGGCCAGAGGCAAGTTACCGAGAGGCGCGAGAAGCGGCGCATGAAGATAACCTAGTGAATCTAATTGAAGGTGTTTTACATCAAGTGATGTAAATGCATGATCAGCTGCAACCACTAAACCAGCTTCCAAGTAAATACGCACAAGCAAAATTTTGATGTGAAAATTTACAGGACTTGACTGAAGACCATGTTCCAATAATGACATTGCCCTGTAAGTCCATTGTTTTAAAAATGTGCATGTTTTCAAAATGCCATTAGCACTTTTTCATTAATATTAATTAACTTTGTTGTCATATATTATGAAAAAAAAATTACATTACCTATAAAGAAAAGACGCATCATTAGTATCAATCCATAATTGATGTAATAAATGCGTAGCTAAGAGAATATATGGATCTGCTGGACAAAAGTCAGTTGGCAATCTATCTTGCATTGGACACAATTCATTGCCTTTCTCGTACAAATCGAATAATCGCTTTATCAATTGTTCTTGCTTGTCTCTATCTGCTAAGGGAGCATGATGGAAGCCACAGATACGCCGCAATTGCTCTAAATGAATATGCCTTTGCATTTGTTGTACTGTAGTTGGAAATTCGTTCGGTGCAATACCAATATCTTCCTCAATCTACAATGTCATAAATAATATTGCATTAAACAATTGTGATGATCATTTTATTAATGTTATTGGAAGAAAAAGAACGTATGTGTTAAATATGGCATGCTTTATATTTAAATTAACATAAATATTATAGTTTAAAATTAATATTTATTATAAACATTTAAAAAACATATGTATAAAAATTTGTTGAATTTTATTCTCTTTACCTTTTCGAATAATTCGAATTTGGATTTGGGTGTAAGTAGGTTTAAATACAATCGTAAATCTCCAACTACACATCCTTTCTCTCCAAATTGAGAAAAATATTGATGCATAAAATTCATAGAAGTTATACTACATTGTAGATCTTCAGTCTGACATTGCTTCAATAATTCTAGGCGAGCCAAGTATGGCGCGCGAATTTTCTTCTCAGAAATATTAATAATATGATTAAAAAAATCTAAGCATTCTGTCAGACGTTGAAACTTTAAGGCCGCCGAAAGATAATTTTGATAAAAAGCCCAATTGTCGATGCTATATAACAAACGTAATAGTTTTAAGTAATACAGGTATAAAATTATTTATAATATATCAAAATGCTATAAATGTATTGTAATAGTAAAAAAAAATTAATAAAATTGATCTTACTTTTCTTCAATAAGTGCACGATATGCATTAGCTGCTTCAGGAAAACATTCTAGTTTCAATAAACATGTAGCCTTTCGTTGAGGTACATATGAAACATATGAAGCTAAAGGACTAGATAGTACATTTAATATTTCTTCATTTTTGTCTTGCAGTTCTAAAATCATCAGATACAATTGCACTTCCTGTTCTGCTTCTATCTTTCCTTCTCTTACCAGTTTTAGGACCTAATATATTTGTAAAAAAATTGTTATTATTTTTATAATATTCATTTATGCGCAAACCATAGAACTTTATAACATACTAGAAAGCTTACCACCATAAAAACAGTTGAGTCGACAAAGAGTGTTCAGCAAGGGATCACATTTGTTTTTTAAGTATTATTATGTTCTATAATTTCAATATTCCCTATATAGATAATACATGAAAACTGAGAAAACAATCCCTATGTCAACTGTCTTTCTCGGCTCTCTCTGGTCAAGAATTTCCTTTCTCTCTTCTTCTTGTAAGCTTTCCAGCATGTTTTAGAATTCACCGATATAAACTAATATACTCTTTATAATTTCTTAAGCAATTACAATGGTAACAGTGGATGTACTAACCATTCTTTCTGCTAAAGGCAAGATAATTCCTTTTGCTAACTTTTGATCAGCATGAATAGCTTGCATTACTATACTCATAACAGCCCAAAAATAATATGGGTTTTTATGAGTTAGTTTATATAAATTAAGAGCAGTTTGTTGTTGTTTTTTATAATCGCCGAGGCGAACATATGACATGAAGAGATGCGTCAGGAGCTCTTCGTTGTTTGGATCAGCCTTAGCAGCAGCCTCATAAAGCTCACTGACTTTGTCCGCTGTACGCATAAATTTAAAATTGACATAATATCATAACATAATCAAACTTAAATACAATCTTTATGCTCCAAATCAGAAGATGAACTAAGAACTTACGTTGATGTATCTCTCTGTAACAGATACTCATTGCTTGCAAGGTAGAATCCTCACAGGGTACCTCAGAGCGCACTTTGTCCATAATGATCTGACACTCATTTTCCTTGCCCATACGCAACAGGGCCAGAGCCTTGAGTACCCTGGCACATTGGTTAGTAGGGTGCTTCTTCAGTACCTTGTCTGCCTCCTGCAGAGCCTTTTTATTGTTCCCATTATCCAGCCAGTCTGAAACCGACAGAGAAACCTCATACCGGATGCCATTATATAACCTCGTCACCGGTCCCAAAGTCGCGACCGGGTAGTCCAGCGGGAGTGCACACGATAGACTTGTGATACAATCATCGTCGATGCGGGTATACGTACCGTAAATCGGTCGCAGCCGACGTTCATTCACTGTGTTGTCCACATGGCCCTTAGACGCCATGATACTTTATACGGTATCATAAAATCAACAAACCAAAGAAACACACGATTCCCAATCACCTCGACACATCTTCGACGATTGCAGATAACTCCAAGTTACCGAAATATTTTTACGATCGTCCCTCATGCGCCAAATTAGTTTCGATACGACAGAATAAGCTACTGCACAAAAATATTTTTATTCTTATCCCGCTCTCCATAGAATCGTGCAAGCGAAAAGAATGAGACCGGACCGGCTGCGAACTGCGAAGTGCGAAGTCTTTACTTGGAAAACGAAGTAATGAAGTGGAAGGGACATAGCGTACCTGACTGGCTACTCCAATCGGGCATACTTCAATCCCGTAACATTTAAAATTCGTTCATTTTATTTGCACTCACACGAGTTTCTCGTTTTTTTTTCTTTTCAACGCCTATATATTTCGTTTCAAATATACTCTAGTAACGTAAGTAAAAAGAAAAATGTTAGTCTTGTAAAATTAAATTCGATTAAAGATTCATATGTCATTCATTATTGATGGGTACGTCTGAAATATACACATTGATAATTGATCTGTTAGGATAGAGTCGATTGTTTACTTTAAAAAACGAGATAAAAATTACAAATTAAACAAAGTCATTAGCTATTGATCAATAAACTTATAAAAATTCTAATAAATCGCTCATTTTTGTAATTTTTATCAAGTTATATAATACACAATTGAGCTCCAGTTGAAAAGTGTTCTTTTCAACTGAAGCTCAATATAACTTGATAAAAATTACAAAAATGAGCGATTTATTAAAATTTTTATAAGTTTATTAATCAATAGCTAATGACTTTGTTTAATTTGTAATTTTTATCTCGTTTTTTAAAGTAAACGATCGACTCTATCCTAATCGATCAGCTGGATTAGTGGGTTAAAGTCGGAAACATTATAAACTTGTAATTTTTTAAGCCGAACTTATGGCACGATTTATTTTTCTCTTTTTCTCTTTAATGTCGAGAGAAAATGAGGAAAAAATTAACTATGTAAAAATTTTACTTACAAAGAACAGATGTGGGTGAATTTACAAAACGACTCATTGAACCTATCAGAAGAAGCATTCATTCTAGTATATGGTTTTTGATAGGTTAAAATTTGTTATTTCCTGTTTCTACTGCCTGTGCTTTTCATTGTGTTCCCTGCTTAAAGAATTATTAATACTGACCATAAACTATTAACTTAAGTTAACGACATACTTGTTTTTTTGTTGAATCGCTAGCTATATTAGAATTTTGTCACCGTATTAGCTACAGTGTTGATAGTATCAACATTGGTGTATTCTTCTAGATCTAAAATTCTGATTGGATGATCTAAAAGAATACACCAATAATAGCAAGCGCTCACTCAATTGTTGAGTCCGCTGAACGCGCCCATTGTAGCAATTCAGCAGGAAAAATTATTTAATCGTCTGCTATGACTTAAAAATTAAAAGAATAAAAAAATTTTATTTTTTTATGTACATACCAGAGTATCAATTATGTATCTTGATTCTTGAAACATGTGAAAGTTGCAGAACTGAATAAATTTATTAAGATCTCATAAAATTATTAATATTTTAATGAACTTATTTACTTTTGTAACTTTAACTTCGTTTCAAGAGAGATACACAATCAAATTCTTAAATTTTTTAATTAACTTTGTAATATTAAAAGGTGTTACTAACTAAACAATTCTTCTCGCATAGATAATTTTAACACATAATAATGTAAGAAATTTGTTGAAATTTAAAAGTAATACAAATATAGGTATTTAAATTTAGGGCAGGAACTTCTGAAATATAACAAACCAAAGGCGTTTTTTCGTTATCCAACCAAAAGCTACCAAAAGTTACCGCGATTAAGGCTATCTTTGTTTTCAGGGATCAGAAGACAAAGATAGCCCTATGCTGGATTCACAATGCATCCGATTTTCGTCGTACGACGACTCTGCAACCAATCAGAAAAATCGTATCATCTATACGAAGCAAAATTTTGTTTTCTGATCAATCAACGTTCTCATGTCGCGATTCTTATTAGGTCTCGAACGAATGTGAGTCTCCCATCTTATTTGATTCTGTTAGCTATGGCCTACGCATATTGTTTGAAACTTGAAACATCTTTTTTAATATAAATATTATACTCACCCTAATGATATTTTGTAAAATAGCAAAAAATGAATATCTGAAACGAGATAATTGCGAAATTAAAAGTTTATATTTTTAGCAAGTGTATCTCATAATTTGCTACTATGAATGACGTGAGCGATGTTATGACAAGCATATATGATACTTTGCTACAATTACGATATCCACACATTACAAATACGGAGTCGAAGGACTTGGAGTCAACAATTCTCAGTGGTGAAAATCGGATTTGTTTACTTTCCTGGCTTCTGACAGAGAAATCACCGTCAATTGTCGCTCATTTAGGAAAGTTGAAGAATTCTGCTTTGGAAGGTATCTCTATTTTATCTATTATACAATTTAATATTCAACAGTCAAATTATAAATTGGATTATTAATTATTATTTTTAGTGAATTTATATATGCTATAAAAAAATGATATTTAAAAATATGACATATTAATGTATTGAAAAATGTCTTTTTATAGATCAGGTGTTTGAGCATTATGCTCAGATTGGAATCTGCAACAACAAGGATGTATTGCTGGTTTGTTTATAAACTATTTTATAGATAAATTATACTTTATAATTATATTGATGTGATTGCTCTTATATAAAAAATCTTAATTTTATGTTAGGGTAAATGTTCCTTGAAGGAACAACTGCCAACTTTAAAATTACTGCTAGATTTTATGAGAAAAGTTTATGTAAAACCTATTGAAAGTACAAATGAGACAGAAGCAGCACTTACAGATATTCTTAAGGTAAGTAAAGCCATGATAATGTTGAACAATTATTTATTTTTATAAATATATATTAATAATTACTGACATATATTTTTTAAATATATTTTTAGTTGTGTATTAGTGAAACTGATCAAACATCCTCTCTTTCTGCCATTAAATCAAAAATAAGTTATGCTGAAGCTACTAAATATTTTGAAGAAATTGAGAAACAAATATTAAATAATGATTGTGAAGAAGTTAAAACTAACATGTCTCAAGATTTACACATAGAGGTAATGACAAGATTATATTGATAAAATTATAAATAATGTGTATATATATATTATATTGATATTTTATGTAAAAATTAATATAGACTGATGATAGAGTGGTTAACGAAGAACAGACTGTACTGTTTGACAATGAAAAAAAAAGGTTTATAGAAGCGTTTCATACAGTGTCATCTTGGCCAGTAACAGCCAGAGATTTAGATAAAGATATTTCTGATTCTATTTGTTCAAACATTAAAAGTATTTGCTCCGATTTTTCCTCTTTGAAAAAGGTACAAATTTTATCCATATTACTGTATAATGTTATATTCATCTTCTTAAAAATGCATCTTTAATTACACTTGTAGATACTACAAGCAAAAGAAGAGTTATCTAACGTGAAATTAGCAGAGGAATTACCGAAAACTATTACACCTTTAAACGCAATTATAGAAGATATAGTCATATGTAATGAGGAACTCACAAATTTAATAAGCAATGGTCTTGAATGATTTGATATTTATAATCGTGTATATAAGTCTGTAATTGTTTAGTGTAATTTATAAAGTTTCAGATTTTAGTACACAAAAGAATAGAATTGTTTACTTATACAAATAAATCATAAACACATAATAGATATTAAAGGACAGTATAGAGGAAGGTACTCTGATAATACGATTAAAAGAGAACAATTATAAGTTTTTAACTTATGTATTGTATATTTGTCAAATACACATTTCTGGTTGATATTTTAAGATCTAGGTCGTTCCTTCTTTTCTTTGTATAGAGCAAGTAAAGAAACGTTTGCAACTTTCACCACCTTAAATCGTACTCCAGGAATATCACCGACGGCATGGCCTTTACGACCAAAACCTGCCACTAGAACTTCATCGTTCTCCTCGATGTTATTAAGGCAACCGTCTCGTGGTACAAAGGCTGTAATCTTCTTTCCATTCTTGATCAGTTGTACCCTGACGCATTTACGAATGGCAGAGTTTGGCTGTTTTGCTTCTACTCCTCTATTGAAAAATGACAAATATCAATAAACCACATGACTAACTAGATTCAAATTAAATATTTATTTTAATATATGTTTCAACTAATATAGATTAATTTTGATTCTCGGTTCAACCTATCCTTCATCTTTACTAATTTTTAAAACTAGAAAAAGATAAAAATAAGTTAAACTGAAATTAAAATTAATCTATACATTGATGGAAAGGAACATAAAATTATCACATGGACTTACACTTTTTCCAATACAATGCCTTTAGCATGAGAGGCACCACCGAAAGGATTAGCCTTCCATCTAGTTCCCAAATGTGCCTTTTTGTAGTCCTTATCGTTCCATCGCTGCTCGCGTCTATGATTCACGTGCTTACGCGCTGTACGAAGACCTCTTGGTTTACCTACAATGCGAAGAACATGTTACAATGAGGTTATATTTTATATTATATTTTTTAAACACACAAAACAAATTCTTTACTTGGAAAAATATTAAAAATATCTATACGTTCAAAATGAGATAAAGTTATTGTATTAATACCATGGTACTATAATCTGTATTGGCATGTCTGACAATAATTGTTACACGTTCTCATAATTTCGAAGCATGCTACATTAAGCATCAAAAGGAAAAGTACTACTGTGCATTTATAAGTGTGTAAAATGTTGAGCAAAATATATCAGTAGAATTTTTATCGAAAGATTTTCACGTTTTATAATCGTTATTTCTAAACTAATAATTTTTTTCAATAATAATAAGAAATTTTGTAACACATACCCATTGTGTCTCGTGCAATCTACAACCGGAAAGAACAATCGTCCATGAATAAAAATGTTAAATCAGAATGGTATATTCAGTTTGTATCGTATGTATACACTAGGGAATTTTACGGACTCCGATATTTCATGGCTACGGTCCATTTGATGCTACAAACGCTTCGAAGCATTTTTTGATTGGTTAGTTAGTAAAATTCTTCTGATTGGGCAACCGAAAGTTACGAAGCATTGTAGTGTCAAGTGTATGTAGAGTCATATCAGAGAAGCGCAACTGATGTTCCGCGTCCTGATTCGCTGATGACTGTCAGCCAATCATGACATTCATTCATTGGTATTAAAAATGGCTGACTAATAAACGATTGATTTGGACCATATTTTTCGGTCCTAGTGAAACTAACCCGAACTCGAGTTATCGTAAGCATACGATTTCTATTATAGATCCCGTATTATATCCACAATGTTAAAAATTGGTCCAAGATCTCGGATAAAAAATTAACAAATCACATTTGAACAATTTGGTCACATGACCAATGCATTTGATCAATTTTCTTCATTCAAGATTTCGGATCGATTTCTAACATAGTGGATGGTTTTAAAAACAATAAGAGCCAAAGAAATTTTAGCTCCTACTGTTTAGATTGACCAAATTTTAATCTTTCAATCTTCAATATCTAGTCTGTGATTCCATGTCTTTCTGAACACACCCTATATTGGAGACATCACATGGTTTCTTTTTTTATATTTAAATATTAAGGCTCCTGAATACCGGCGACGGCCATATTGGAATTGTGACGTCATAGGCGAGAAAAACACATTAATTTTTCTTGCGTCCCATTTTTTTATAAAGACAATTTGGATAAATTTAAAAGGCGAGATCGCTCAAAAACACTTGTGAAAATTGGCGGAAACTGTCCTTTCCTCCTCTGATAGTCAGTAAATGGTCGTAAAAGACACGTAAAGTGAGCCTATACTCGGGCAGAATCACACATTTTGACAGCTGATGAAACGAGTGAAATATACGCTTTTACGTATAAAATTTCACGATAACTGCAGTTTCCGCCAATTTTTAGGACTTTCACGAGTACGAGGGAAGTCACATTTTCACAAATAAGCAAATATTGACAAAATGGCACGCAAGAAAAAATTTGTCGTCAAAACATCACTTTTTCACGCCTATTAGTTCAGACTTTTACCATGGCGAGGCGCTATACACACACACAAGCATGAACCCATGTCTGTGCGCTCCCCTTCTACCCGAAAATGAGCACACGGATATGAGCTTGCAATTGTGTGTATAACCAGTAGCGTACTACCAGTTTTGCTAGCCACCGACTGATTCGGTGTCGCTACCCATCAACACGGAGTTCTTGGCTGAGTATTCAGGAGCCTTAACAATAAAAAAAATAGATATTTTACAAAATATTCTTTATTAAATATTTTATTATTAAAGTATTTTAAGCTTAATGGAAATACATTGACATGTTTGAAACAAATTATTATATATATATATTAATTGGCTTATACAGAAGAAAAAAATTATTTTTCTTGTATATTGATTTATATCTACAGAAAGAACAAGTTACAAAACAAATGTAACATAATTTAAATGCAAAATTTATATATTTAATATGAACATAAATTGTTGTATTTAAACTAATTTAATTGTATCAAACTTTTTAAAAATAACATGATTTAGGTTGCTTTAAAGAAATCCTCTGAACTGGTTGTATAAATATGTCCTTCGCAGAGAAGAAAGTCTAATATCTCATCTAAACGAGGTATAATGTGTTTCGGTACTTTTGCCAAAATATCACATTTCTCAATACCACATTCAGCTTCATTCGCTGACCGAACCACCTCAAGAACTTTTGCTTGTTCAGGTGACATACCACTCATTGTATTATCAATCATTAATGAATTATTGGAAGGTAAACTAGACTCTTCCACAGGTTTGCTAGCCTTCAGTATGAAATACATAACCTCCATAAAGTGACACGTCAAATCGTTCAAGTCCTCCAGAGGAGACATACGTAGAATCAATACATGTCGTTGATTATTTTGTGTGCGTATCAGTCCATTAACTCGTACATATGTATTAATTTGCGTACAAGTGTTACTTTCATCAGGATTCTTATCTGCTTCTAACCACATAACTGCTGTAAGAGTACCTATGTAAAATAAAATTAAGTAAATTTTTTGTTTTCTAATAAAAAGAACAAATTAAAAATTTAATCATAAAAACTGTTTTTAAAATTTTCTAATTATGTAGAAATTTTGTGTTTCATATATACAAGACATGTTTTTTATATATTGACAAATAAAATACTTTAAATATGTAAACAGAAGTACGAACTTAAAAGGTATTTAAATTTATATATATATAAATTTAATTAAAAGATGTATTAATTTGTCAAAACTTTTTGCATTCTGTAATGATTGATTAGCATTAAGATCAAAACAGCATAAACAAAACACCTGTATCATCCTGGATAGTGTAAGAGATTTTTGTCGTATCTTGCTCAATATGACGGACGATTCCAACAATAGACAAAATGTTTACGGTTCTACCGGCAATTTGCAAGTCCCCAGTGGTGGATGTGATATGTTTTATTAATACGGGAACAATAGTCTTGTCATTTTGTGATCCTCTTTTGCCAGTACCAGCACCCTGTGTGCTATCGTCTAGAAATCCACCTCCACCCACGGAGCTTTCGTTCCACATGATTTTACTAAATGATAAGTTGCTTTTGATTTACACACAAGTGAAACTGAGTCTGAAGTGAGCTGAGTATGAAATACTCAGGGTATCGATTATGTAACTTTTTCTCTAGGGCGGAAACGTGAAAAGTGAAAATTTTTTGCATGTGTGTGTATATGTTCATACATACATTCATAAAAATTTTCACTTTTCACGTTTCCGCTCTAGATAAAAAATTACATGATTGATACCCAGATTAATGACGTCACTACTTGTTTACTTTGGTAAAATTAACAAATAACACAGGTTTATGATCTCACTTTTAAAGTGAGTCTACGAGACTCAATAAAGCACACGGTCTCGATCTTGTGCAGTTTGCAGAGAAAAACTCAGTTGAATCTCACTTCTCAGAATGCAAAAGGAACGCGCATTCAACTGAGTTATAACGTCACAAGTGAGAATTATCTGAAAATCGGAGCAAATGGAAAGCAACTATAATCACCGTCAAATTCAGTTTTTTTGAATAACTGACAAGTTGAACGTCTGAAAGTAAATAGGCTGAATTTAGGCGCGCAAAACGTAAATTAGGTTAGAAATCTAGTATGACTTCACCACTACTACCTCTAGGGATACAAAAATTACTAAAGGTTTGTTCTTCATATGCTGGGTATCGATCATGAAACTTTTCATGAAAATTTCTCCATTAACTTCAATGATAAAAATTTTCACTTTTCACTTTTTATCCTAGGGAAAAAGTTTCATGATCGATACCCTGGATTCAGGCCGATATTTTGGCTGCGGTCCATTTGATGCTACGAATGCTTCGAAGCATTTTTTGATTGGACAATTAGTATAATTCTTTCTTCTGATTTAAGCCGTAATCACACTACGGGTTGCGCGCTCTGTTGCGATTGAGATTACGGTTGAATGTTGGAAACATTGGTTGCAGAGTTTACATCGGATGCAGGGTGCGGTCGAGTTGCCACTACGAAGCGTTCGATTGACCAATCAAAAGAAAGAATTTTACTAATTGACCAATCAAGAAACGCTTCAAAGCATTCGTAGTGGCAACTCGACCGTACCCGCAGTGTGAATCCTACAATAGGGTGCGATCCACTTATGAGGGGTTTACAAAGAAACGAGTCATATATTATAGTATTGTTCGTCTTATCTCTCGGGAGCTGTTCGGAGTCGCTCCAAACAAACCCAGCATATTTGGATGTGATGATCCATCCGCTCCGCAACGCGGTAGTTAATAAATTCACAACTCCTAGGGTTGCGTTTGGAATGAACGTCCAGATGACAAACTTTTTACCTAGAACTAGTAAATTGTAATTGCAATTGTTATTTAATAACAAATTTTGTAAATTTGTCACGCTTTATAATAAAACTGTTCGTCCCAAGTTTGTCCTGTTCGTTCAGAATAAAAATGTCCAAGCGTGTGACGTCACATTACCCGTGGACACTCTTGTCCGGACGAAAAATTTTCATTCTGAACGCACCCTAGAAGCCATAGAACTTTTCGACTGATCTTTCGGAACGCAATCATATATATACATGCATGCGCAACAGACTACTGCGCAGCAGACTGCTCCAACGCACATTATCGATACTAGCGCACTCTATGATAAATTTCCTTTGTTAGGATAACAAGGCTGTTTAGATTCAATGTAGTCACATGACACATCAGATTGACCAATCATACGTCTGATTTGGAAGACGCCATATTGCTTCTTTTTGGAAAACGCCAAGTCATTGCATGTGTATATCTGCCTGAACAGATTTTTCGAAGTTTCTATTCTACCGTTTTCTCAATCATCACACCAATCAATGCTTTCTACTGTTCTCTTATGCATGAGTACCATGTTAGAAGATTGAATTTCCCTAACAATTGACCAATAACAGTGCACATACAGACATTAATAATATTTCTATCTTTATATTCGATTACCGCATGGACAAAAGTACCGTAAATTTTCTGTGTGAAGTACTTTTCGAGCTTTCATTTTTTTTTTTCTGTCGTCATAAAAACGGAAACTAAAGAGCAGTTTAGACGTATTTTCTGTTGACCGAGCACCAATTTGTCACTGAAATGTGAACCTTAATGTACTTTTATCTGTATCTTCTGAACGAATCATCTACGAGGCCGACAAATTAATTAGAAACAAGGCAAGTAGAAAAGCTACCTTTCTTCTTTCTGACCGAGAAATACAGTTCGGTGCATTCATGGATTTCATAAAGTTACTATTTCCAAGAGACCAAAAATGCGTGTTTGCGCACGAACTTTTTTCTCGAACATTTTACGAATTACTCATGGTTGTGAAAACTACTAAAATGTCAAATGTTTGGTTAAATAAAAATGCTTAGTAGAATATCATCGCACAGATGGATTATTATCCATCGAGAATACACCGTTTTTCGTGATCAATATGGGTATGTTACTATTAATATGTCGCTGTTTGACAGGAAGTTGTTCTGGATAATTTGGGAGGCATTGAGTTACGGGTGCAAATTTACTTGGCGGTAACGCTTGTTCACAATTCACTATTTCGAACGAGATATCTAATGGAAATGGAAGTCATCTGTATTTCGTCTGATGATGAATCAGATTCGCAAAAGGTTTGATAGAAAGATTAAAAGTTACATTAGGAAAGCCACTAAGTACAAATAAACATTCTTTGACATTTTTGACATATTACTTGATTTTTGGGCTAAATATTTTTTTTTAGCATACATGGTATTATTTACTCAATTTGACTATTGGTTTCTATTGGTCGTATTTATTTATGTCTAGGAGACTAAGGGCAATTTAAAAAAAGCAAGAAAATAATGAAACTTAATGCTCAATTTCTTCACTTCTAGATTACCTTTATCCAGAAGATATCTGTCAAAATGCAATGGAGATATCTTCTGTTGTCTGATAAAGTAATCTGTAATTTATCTGGAAATAAAGAAATTAGACGTTAGTCGATTTAGAATTTCTCTTATAAGATGTCTGCATTAATCTCTAAAATTTATTTTACAAGAATAACTTGCATTTAGAAGAAAAGATATAGGATAATAAATTTATCTTTTTAAAATCCACACACACACAAATATTGATTCTAAGAAATTTATTATTTTTCAGAAAAACAAAACTGATAAAATTCTAATAAAATCTATAGAAATTGCTAACGGAGCCATTGCTCATGAAGAAGCAGAAATGTTACTCAATGTTAATGAAAAAATTGAAGAGACAAATTTGAAACGAAAAATTGTACATATTGAGAAAGAAAGAACTTATAGTACAGAAAAAAGGAAAAAGTTAGATGTTGATCAGGATAAATCTGAAGTAATAAATAAATCTGATATATCTTGTACAGATTTATTATCTGAGACATGTTTTGCTGAATCTAATTGTAATAAACAACCAACTGAGGACCAAGAAATAAAGACGCAATTGGTTGTGAAGGAAAAAAAAAAGATATCATATATTTCACAGGATGTTTTTCCCTTGTTTCTAAGTTTATGTTCGCGAAAATGTCCAACAAATGATGAACAAGAAATGATGATTATTATTGATAAGTTAAAAAGACGTTATGAGAACTTAGATCCATGTTATCGTAGATCACATAATTTTGCTATGTTTTTAAATGAAAAACGCAAAGCTATTACAAATGATAGCAAAAAACTGTATGTACATATACAGGAAGTAATGAATGAGATGAAGAAAAAGATTAAAAAGAGCTCTCGAACATCACAAACTAGTGAAATCTATGATGCAGTTCCTTCTACTTCTTATGCTATGGACAGTGTACCTATTAATGCAGTAGAATCAGATGATGATAATGAGGATGATGAGGATGAGGATGAGGATAAAAATGAAGATAATGATAATGAAGAGGAACTTAGAACAAGAATAAAAATTAAGAAAATATTGCACACTATGGATAAATGCGACAAAATGATTAAGAAATTAGAAGAAGAAGAAGTTGATTTTAATGAAGAAAATGATAGTAATTATATAAAGGTTGAAAGATATAAACAGAAGATGATCGAATTATATAGTAAACTTTGTCAGCTAACGGGGGAAAATGCTGATGCAGGACGTGTATATTTGCGTCCTAAACATTTAAGCGTAACCCAGATTGTTGCGGTGGATCAAGCAATAACAAATTTTATTAACCAGAAAATTACTGAACGGAATAATTTAAAAAAAAAAGGAAAAACTTTTACAGATGATTTAATATTTCCTGATTATAGAGATATCTTGAAATGTGTTAGTATATGTAATGACAAAAAAAATTTAGGCTTAGATACAAATAAACAAAAACAAATGGGTAAGAAATAAATATCATAGTTTTAAGTATAAAAACGTTTATTTATATAATATATTTGTTATGCATTTAATTGTATGTATGTTATATATTACTGTACAATATTTAATAATATATATTTAATATAGTTAATTGTTATTGCAGCAACAAAAGCTTTCAAAGAACTCGGAGAATACTTGCAACGTTCAAGGCGCAACGATTATTGGGATACTTTTTCTTTATATCTTGAAAATTCAGAAGATCCAGCTACAAAAGACAGAAATTTGGCGAGAAAACTTGCTGAGAATCGTACTGAGGGTGAAAAACGATTAGCTGCTGTATTTGAAGAATTTGTACAAAAACAGATACAATTAAAAGATCAAAGTAATGAAAAAACAACTTCGGAGGAGGAGGAAGAGGAGGAAGAGGAAGAGGAGGAGGAGGA
>NW_017275207.1:5842281-5864771 GCF_001594065.2 Cyphomyrmex costatus
GAGGAGGAGGAGGAGGAAGTAAAAATAGAAGGTATTACATATGAAGATAAGAATGATGATATCTTGTCTGTGTCAAGTGAGGAGGACAGTGAGAATGAAGAAAATGCAAATAAAATAGTTGAAGTAAATGAATTACCTATGGAAAAGAACAAATCTAATATAAATATGATAAATATACGTCGTGCTATAGATATTTCAAATAAAATCACAGAAAATACCTCATCAGCAAAATGTAATAAAATAATTGAAATAAAAGTAAGAAATGAGAATAACCCGGCAATATCAAATGGAAATAATGCAGTTAGTGAGAAAACAATTAATCATAATAAATTATGCAATAGCAACACTATTCCAAGGAATATTGTGACAGATGTGGATAAACCATGTTTAAGTAACACTATTCCAAGGAAAGCTGTGACAGATGTGAATGAACCATGCAGTAGTAACACTATTTCAAGGAATAGTGTGACAGATGTGAATAAACCATGCAGTAGCAACACTATTTCAAGGAATAGTGTGACAAATGTGAATAAATTATGCAGTAACAACACTATCCCAAAAAATATTGTGAAACCGTGCAGTGGCACTATTATACCAATGAATGTTGTGACAGATGTGCATAAACCATGCAGTAGTAGCACTATCCCAAGGAACGATGTGAAAAATATTGTGGACACTTCTAACGAGAAGATTCATAAGCCATGCAGTAGCAACACTATCCCAAGGAACGATGTGAAAAATGTGGATACTACTAACGAGAAGGTTCGTAAACCATGTAGTGGCAACATTACTTCAAAAAACTCCAAGAACGATATGAAAAATCTTGAGGATGACAAAAGGCAAGAGGATTCGCTACCAGTGGCTTCTACATCAAACTACACAAGTAGTATATATATTAATAAAATTGGAGATACATAAAATAAACAAAAAAATTAGAAGTCATAAACATGTATTTTATATGTATGTTGTAGAGGATCTACCAGAGGCCAAAGTGAAAGATGTATCCAAAATTATAACATATTCTGCGACAAAGGATGTGGCACCTGTAGTAACCAGCACGGAAAACGCAGTAATGATAGTAACAACGGAGAATGTTACGGATGAAGCAACCGAGAATATGTCCAACAATATGCAATCGGAAAAGGAAAAGAAACCTCTATTGCGAGTGCGTTCATTCGCTAAACCTCCGGAGACTTGGCAGGATAATCAACATAAAATAGATAAGCCCGCTCAAAAAAATGCGCCAAAGTTAGTAAATCAAACTAAAGAAATTGTTGATTTGACTAACGAAGGAACGGTCAAACCTGTTGCTAGCAAGTGCATTATACAAATTGGAAACAAAGTAGTCCCCATAGTGAAACGTCACAAAGTATTTAGAACATCAAGTAATAATATAATCAACGTCAAAAATATTACAAATAATTATTTGAAGGTAAATACGCGAACGGGCCAAATTATAGCACCTGTGCATGATATTCGCGCAGGAGCTACGATATTCCGACTGCCAGTTCAAACTATTAATCAGAACCAATTGCAAAACACGAATATAGCGAATGAAATATCTTTGAAAGGGAAAACGGTATTAAAAATTGTACCTACGAAGTCGATTATCATACCTAAGCCATCGGCAACGCAATCCGTTTCTAAGCAAACGGATATAAGTTCATCGATAACACAATCCAAATGATTCGAATACATAAGTAAGGTTCTTTTAGATCGTTATACAAAATGTCGATTTGATAAATTTATCAAGATTAATGTTGTTTTAAAATTTACATTTAATGTACATATTAAATATTCGTAGTTTATAAGCTAAATATATAAAGAGATATAATAATATAATTCTTAATAAATGTTTTTAGAAAATTGAATTATACAATTGTATTGAATACAAAGTGCCTTATAATAAATTCCATTAATTTACATATTTATCTCTAACAAAGGATCGCATCCGGCTGGAGACATTTCAATATCAACTTAGCAAGATCATAGTTTGGATCTAGAAGTTTCTCCACTATATCAAAATGATCGATGTCTTGAAGTAAAAGGTATTCCACATTATCCACAATAGAAATAAGTTTCTAAAACAATAATACAATTTTCGTTAAGTATATACTTTGATACAAATTTGTGGAAAGATACATATTTAATATACAATAGGTTTGGTGTTCATTGCTGCACAAGAATTTTGTTTATCTTTTTCACTAAATTAGAAACATATGTTTATTTCACTTTTACTTATAATGTGGAGAGTGTAGATAATTCAGCTACAAAAAACAGATCTATAATATTTAATCAAGTACCTGGGCGTATTCGCGCGATTCATCCACAAACGCTGGCGAATCGCAATCGCCTACGGTTACGGTGACTTTTAAGTTAGTAATACGATGGCCTTTTGCTTTATCAAGAGTAGAAAGACTGAGTGCCTTAATTTCTTCACTGAAAAAGTAATATATGTATATTTGTTATAAAAAATATATGTACATTATACATATTGAAGATGAGTATATACTCCGTATATATTTTTTTATATATGTATATATGTATAGAAAATGTGCATTTTCTTTCTCATTGTCAATGGAATGTGTGTATATATATATATATATATATGCATATATGTGTGTATATGTGTGTGCGTGCGTGCGTGAATGTGTGTGTGTATGTAAAAAAGAAATTAAATACTCACTCGGTCAATTTAAGTGCAGCTGCAAAACTGATATTAATTATAGGTCTTAAATTATAAATGCCGCCTATCAATATGATTTCTTTTAATAGTGCAAAATATCCTTGCTGTGTCATGAGATCGATCCAATCATTATCATGTAATAAACATGCAGCCAAATGTGCTCCAGCACTATGTCCAGCGACGCACACATATCTATGTACATTACGTGTTTATATTATAAACAATTCGTTTTCTATTAAAATTTTGTATAATATACATATATAATCTAATATACATATATATAAATAAAAAGTTAAAGTATAAGATATACTTAGAGCCTGAATCGGCTGCATATTTTAGAATCTGTGCGACCGCTGATTTTATCTCTGCTACTATATCGCCAAGTCTGACTAAAAAATATTAAAAAATTACATTATTTTATTATATAATAAGATAATCTTTTAATCTAAAAGTTTCAAATATGATGACAAATTGTAAAATTCTATAGTATAAACCGTGTCTAATCATTTTAAAGAATTTTTGAAATTTTAAGTTGTATATTGTCTATATATTAACAGAATTTTTTACTACTCACCATTTGGACACAAATCATATCCAATTGTTATTACTTTGATTTTATTTTTAATAAACAGTGGAACCGAGAAGCCAGTGAGGTCCTTGCTAAATTCCTGCCAATATCCGCCATGAATAAATACAAATATCGGCGCATCTAAAATATATAACTGTTCCAGTATGATATGAATCTGAATATAAGTAAAATATACCGATTCGTCAGAAAATAATCTATTATTTAATATCTTTCAGCTCGTTGAAAAGAAATCAGCAGATTATAATGGAATAAGAAATAAAAATATTAATGTTAATGTATTTACGCTAAAAACAATTTTCTTGATATTCATATATTTTATTTCAATTTTAAACCAACTAAACATATACGCATAAAAAAAATTTATGTTTATATATCAAGGCAGAAGTGAATATGATTTACAAGTAAAAGTTTTAACCTTGGAAATAAATTTCACGTAGTCTATCAAAAACGGAAAGAAATCTAATAAAATAATTGATTTTTAAGTATTATAATTTTGCAAATTTATTTCTTTTATTCTTTTTTCTTTCTTAGAAATACATTTATGAAAATATAATGGTATAGAATAAAAATTGTGAAAATAATTTTTTATTGAAAATTTAGATATATTGTTCTAGAAGTTTTTGGTGTCTAAAAATTTTTTATCAAATCGTTACGTTTATATGTATACCTTTCGGTAAATCGGTGCCATATATATCGTACTTTGCACGCTCTGTAGGACCGTACGGCACGTTAAGTTCGCATTTAACAGTTTTCCGAGTCTTTTCCGTAGCTGCAACAACAAAGACCTTCAATGATCACATGATACATCTGACACGCCTTTCTCGTGAATACATAATGATAATATGATCAGAAAAATCTTACAGCTTTTCTGTTAGGAAAACTAGTGTGTGCACATTAATTAATCCTTTTAAACCTTTTAATTGCATGTTCTATTTTATTATAATAACGTCATGATAACGTTTAAAAGATTAAATTATATTTATTAACACTGAAGATATGTAAACCGATTTGTACACAATTGCACCAAGTGTTGCATTAGTTTTCCCACGTGAAAACACTATTAAACGAAGCTCACAAAACTATCACAATTATATGATTCTTGTTTGTAGAGAAAAACTTGGTCTATCTCTTACTTTCCTCACAGAATTTTAAGAATTTTGCGACCAGTTCTTCAGATTTATATCGTTTGCTCCATTCACTCGGAGTGTACAGTCGCTCCTGCTCCTGCAAAAATCAAATAAAATGTTAAATAAGTTGCAAATTTAATTTTACTATTATTGAGAAAAAAGTATGATTGCACAGAATTTCGTCGAGGTTACGTACGGACATAGCCATTCTCGATTAGTCGCTTCGCTCTTCAGAAAATAATCAGAGAATGATCACTGGCTGTTACTCAAAGCGATGCTTGTTAGAAACTGTCGTAGTTTTCTTTAGTCAGGAGACAAGGTAGGGTTATGATACTAAGGCATATGTAACAACGTTGTATATGTGCACGTTCTTGGCTTTACCTGTTAATGTGTGGTCATTAGAATTTCAAATATGTGTATCCTATCGCGAAGGTGAAGTTGGCAAATATTGCTGATACATTTACATATATCAGTTCTATCTAGTACCGTTATCGCGACAGTATGCAAAGTTTTACCATTTTTTTTGGCGGTTTAGAAAATATAGATATCTTGCTGGTTGAAATTAATTTTTACTGTAATATATTAATCTAAACTCTAAACCCCCCGTTGCTTTGAAAACGTTTTGTTTAAATATAAAATAAATAGTTTCTCCAATAAAACTTATTACGCAAGAAACATATATTTATAAATTGTAGATTTTTTATCTTGTGGACTGCGCTGCAAAATCGGGAAATAATTATGCTATATTTAATCTGCTATTTTCCTATATCTGAAGGACATCCTGGGAATATCTTTATTTTAGGATATATGTAGAACGTCTCTTCTGGGTATCTTTAAGAAATTCCTTGGAGGTTTCTTGAAGAGGTCTGTGCTGCAATATGGGCCCTGAAATGAGAAAATTAAAATGAATGAAATAATTCAGTAATAGCCGTAATAAGCATTAAACTTATCGAAAATATTTGAATTTTCAAAAAAAAAACTTTTATTCCATTTCATTTTATAATTATGTTTGCTTTAACTTTATGTAAGAAAACATAGTAAAGAACGAAATTCATATAATTATTATTCGAATTATATTACTATATTTTGAAGATTACATAATTATATTTTGCTACAATATGTACATGTATGTGTATACACACACATACACACACACACACACACGTATATGCAGGCCTAGGTATTTAAAATACTTTTATTTAAAAATAGTATTTATAAAACAATTGTATTTTATATTTCAAATACTAAGATTGATAATAAATCCTATTATTTGAATTACAATATACAAAAAAACTTTTAATTTTCCAATTTTAAATATAAAATATGCGATACTTAATTTTATGTGCTCCTTTGAAATGCAAAATATACTCGTATAGCAAATACTGTATTTTAAATAAAAGTACTTTAAATACATGTCTAGACTTGTATATACATGAATACATATACATTTTATGTTTAAATTTATACACATATGGAACATTGTGTTCTATGGTTAATTACTTGATATAATTACTTGGTATAAAGAAAACAGTGCACATATCTGCTGTTAAAAAAGACAAAATATATTATTATTATCATAATAATAATAATTATTATTATTCGTTTATCGGATAGTCACGTGAAGACGTGTACGCATCTCATTGTGTGAAGGTAACGAGAGAAGACTACAGGAGAGACCACACGAGGTTGCGGAGGTGGAAAACCAGAAAAACCGGCCCTCTCTCCTTTCTTTCTTTCTTAATCTTTCTCTCCGTCCGATCCTCACGCACTTCATTCGCCCTTCGTCTGTGAGAGAGAGAGAGAGAGAGAGAGAAAGGAAGGCAGAAGTTACAGGTACCCGCACCAGCTGATGTATCGAGAATCATGCTGCGTCGACGCCTACCTGCAGGCCGCAGGTAAGAGAAACCCGTCGCAGTCAAAAATTCTCGAGCTGATTCATACAAATACCGGACTGACCGACCGAACAGCGTTGCAACGGTTTGTGTCGCATTGCCGAAATTCCATTTTGAAAACTGATGGGATCCATTTCAAAGTTAGGAATTCAAAAAAGTTCCGGATTTTAAGAAAAGTATCGTCGTATTTCAGAAGAATGCGTTGTGAGATTTTTTTAAACAAAATAAATTTCAACGAGTAGCAGTAGTTTTTTCATCCTATATTTAAAAGACAGAATTGTAAATAGATACATGTAATATGATATAATATAAATAAAAAAAAAAATAAGGAGTTAGTAAGATTTGTTTCGTGTATTAGAAATTTATTCTTCTCTCAAATTAGATAAATATGTAAAAATAAATATTAGACTATATTCGTATGATTGTATAAGATGTGTGATAAAAAAGATATTTAATAAAATTTGTATTATATAACAAAATAAAGACGGAAATATAAGATAATATAGATAATAAAAATTCAGCTTCATTCGGTTTCACTTGATTTTTTCAAATCAACTCTCATACCTATAGTAAGTAGAAATATCAAGAAGGTTATGGACCTCGAATTTTTGAAGAGGACCGGATGTATCATAAACGTTGATTAGATTAACACTACAAAGTCATAAAGAATTTTTAGATAAAGTATCCTTCTATAGGAATGTATATTACAATTACAGGAAAAATGGAATTAAAGATGTAGTATGTTAACTGTAAGCTTAAGAACAAAAATTAGTTTCCTTTAAACGCTGACAAAATTAATCCTTTCACGACAACGAAATTAAAGCTGTATTCTTTTCCATTATTCATTAAAATTAACTTTTAATTTAATCTAGAGTTAAATATTATAATTTTGCGGTGTCATAAGTATAAGTTAAACTTTTTGCACAAATTAAAGTATTTAGTTTATATACAAATCATAATTCTTTAAAAGACTTCTAAAATTCATCTAATCACTTAACAGTATACAATAACAACAGAATAATATAACGACAAGAAAATCAAGTAATAAAATAGTGAAATGGTATATTCATTTGTAATAGGATAAAATAGTAAAGCTATTTTGATGAATGAGTACCGTTTTAAATGTGTATATATTTCAATGCAAACACACACAGAAAAGATTTTTGGACCTTTAAAAGAATACATTGATATATCAACTGGTTTTTCTCTCTATATCTCTATCTAGCATGTATATCTCTTCATCTATTTCGGAATTACATGATGACGTTCAAAGATTAGAGAAGCGCATCTTTTAGTTTAACACGAAGGCATAAACACGAAGGCGTGTTACATGTTTTGAAATAGCTGAATTCTTGTGGTTCTTGATGGTCCTTCTCGGCTTACGCGCGCCTTACTATTGGCTCTTCCATAGTAAGGAGGAATCAACAGTGATGGGTTAATTTATTTGACTCATCGAGTACGCGCAACAGCAATTAGTCTTTAACTTAACTTTCTTATATTTCACGTTGCGTTCACGATAATGACGGAAATATGCGCGACCATGACACTAGATATGAGATGCGAGCAGATGTGATAGAATCTTCCTTAACCCGGCCTATTTCTAACGAAAGACAATGTATTTGACAACAAAAATTGAGTAAATAGAGAGTGTGTAATAATTAAGATAAAGTTTTTATATATAATGAACGAAGAAAAACATATATTAAATATAAAAATTAATATCTTAGAAATTTTACGCATAAACAAGTAAAAACGAGAATTAAACATACAAAAAAACAACAGCAAATCTAGAATTGTTATATATCTATCATTATTTGTTCTTAATGTTTTCATTTTTACGTTCACTGTTCAGATAAACATGTTTATTTAAAGATTATGACTTGTAATTGTCCACTACAGGTTGAGTAACTTATATGTTTCAACTCTACCGAGTATATTATATAATAATATACAGACAATTTTTAATTTGACAATAGATCAATACATTCACACACAGAAAATCATTTTAGCGAATTTTTGTTTTCACCATTTTCAAAGTCTCTTTATTTTCGATTACTTACTCTGACAACCTAATAATTACCACAGGAGTATATCAATAATTGAGATTATCACATCAACATCGAGGATTATGTAAATTGCGTAAATTAAGTGATTTGATTTAATAATGTTAATTCTCTAAAAGATTCTAAAATGTATTCATTTATGATAGTTAGATATTATGATATAAAATTAGAAATTTCTATTGTATTGAGAATGACCTAAAAAAATAAGATCAAAAAAACGTTTACCACTATTACATATGTAGGTATATATTAGAAAATTAAAAAAAGAAAATTTATATACATTTATTTATGTCGGCTCTCTATGACATTATTAATTTTAATTTTTTATTTAATTTTCGTTAGAACTTTAACATTGTTTTTCAGTTTTAATTTTTTTTAAAATAATTTTAATAGAAATTAATTTTTGTTCAATAATTCTTTAAAATGAAATCGAACGAAAAATTTAAATCAGGCGAAGAAAATGAAAAAAATTCATACGATCCTGCCAGGATTCGAACCTGGAATCTTCTGATCCGTAGTCAGACGCGTTATCCGTTGCGCCACAGGACCGTCCTTGGGTATATAAGTATTGCGACAAGTATAACACTGTTTGTACATATTGTTTTCTTGAGAAAAATAAGGTAATAAATCACTATTGTCACATAATAAAATCCATCGACTTCATATGACGTAATTCGTCGAATTATATTTACGTTGAATCATACATAAGGTGACCGTAAAGTCGTGTTTGCGTAGCTAAATTCTTATCAATACAAATAAATTTTAATATCACACTCTACAATATCATTATTGGATTATTTAAGGAAAGATTAGATGATATCGGACAGCTATGGCATAGAATAAAAATTATTAAAAATTTTAGACAAGTGTGGCAGTATTTATTAAGCGATTTATTTGCCACTGGTAAATTCATCTGTACGAAGCCGGAACTTCGCTATAATGAAAAATGCAATATTGTTTGTGAATTATTATTCACTTTATTGTGTAATTTATGCCGGTACGAAGAGTCGACTTCACCAACCAGTTAGATTATTAAATAGAAATTTAATTCACCAATATAAACAACCTCTATGACTCTTTGAATTATATAATCTTTTTTATTTTAAAGCTATTCGTTTCATAACTCTCATGTATAATTTTTTCCATTGCACGACGATAGTGGATAATACAATAAGGTGACGGGTGGAGTCTAAGTAATCAACGAGATTTAGTTTATGACGATCGTTTTGTTCTATAATTGAATACGAGAACTGGAAAGATACTGTACGAAGTAAATAGGAAGAAAAGAGCATATTAGTGAAGATAAGAAAGTAAGAAATAGTGACAATAAGAGAAATAAACAAGCGACATTTTGTTCTTAAAGTATACTTTAGGAGATATAGATTATAAAATCATAGTATTAAAAGCTATTGAGTGGAATCTATTAAAAAAAAATATATTTTCGTTAATATTTCTATCAGCTAGATGCCACTTTCTAATTGTCATTATATACATTTTTCTTTTTTTTGTAAATTGGAGATGGACAAAGTCAGATGTTTTTTAACCATGATTTTGTAATTTTTAATCAGCTGCACACAGCACAGAATATATTTATAATAAATAATCAAAATATTTATTATTATTTATATTTTAAAATATTATATAAATATTTTATACCTATTTTATACAAGCTTTATTCGCAAAAATTATTAAAATATAGATTAAATATTTTATATTTATGATAAATAATATGTTCAGTAAATACTTTTTATTTAAATTATAATACATTATTAAGTATTTTCATAGCATTCACTACAATATATATAATAAATATTTATAATCGTCCAATCTAAGGCCACAAAAATATTGAAAATAAATCTTACAAATATTTTATAAATATTGTGTGTTGTCTGGATAATGATAGTGTCGTTATTATCGTTGAGTAGCGTTTTTCTATATATAATATCTATGACAACATAATGATATTGAATTGTTATTGGAGACATAATCGAGAAACATTTTCCATTTTACAAAAATCAGAAAATATAATAACATTTAAGGATGTAAAAATTTTGATCATTTTCATTTTTGAACAGAATTCAGGTACAGAAATAATCACCGAAATTTTGTTACATAAAAGAATTTTAATTGCAAAATATAAAAATACTTCAGATAACTACTCCCGAATTAAACATCACGTCATGAGTCACAAGCACGTATAGGATCACATGTAATATCGATTGTAAATTAAATAATCCTAATATTATGGTTTTTATCTCCCAAATCAGATTACATGTATCATCAATATAAGAACGGTTGTAAAATTTCCAGACGATAGGATATAATTTACCTTATCTATGTTTTTCGCGATTAATAGATATCTCTACCTTATCTGGTATCAATATTGATCCATCAGTGCACAATTGTATTGTAGTGCCAGTTACATGTCGCGCAAAGAGAGGATAAGAGCCGCTCAGACGAAAGTTGTAAAATTTTACGAGGAATGTTGAAATTAGCGATAATTTCAAATCAAAATTACAATTGATTACTAGCTACTTTTCCCCAAGTGCATCGAACTCTACGAGGAACGATGTATATATAATATATACGTAATAATTACTTTTCGCGTGAAACATTAGATTTTTGTGGAATGCAGCAAATGCGAAAAATCTGTTCGCGAATAATGTCACTGATGAGTAAAATGATTATTTTGTTCGACCGGCTTCGAAAATTGAATCGGCCGTGTTCAACCGGTTTGGAATTCCTTGGTCTTTGAGTCTTTTATGGCTCCTTCTTGGTGCTACCAGAGTTAAAGATCCCTTTTCGCGGAACAGTTCGCTGATTCATCTGAATCCGTGCTTGGTAAAGTCCTACCTGAGATAACGAGATGACGATACTCGGTTCTTCTACGAGATGACTCAAACAGCTGGCTATTACTTTAATGCCTGACACTTTCTCAATGCAACACGATAGGGTAGCTTAGTCAGATAACGTTAGTCTGCTGACGTTACTCGCGAACTATATGATATACGAACACGATGTCTCACAGAGGTATCCCGATCTGCTACTCGGTCCTCGATAGCCTAAGCGGTAATCTGTTAAATATAGATTTAGCGAGAATAATTAATCAGCGAAGAGGCGCAGGTTTCATCACATTAGTTCTATATTTAGAGCACGCGCCCAACGGCGTACGACGATTATAAATGATTTACGATTCGATGCGCGGGATGAATGGAATTGGTGCACTAATTTGTATAATATATATGATCGTGTAATGATTGATATTTTTATATTAATGGAACCTGACGATAAATTATAAATAAAAGGCTTAATTAGATTGGAAATAAAATAAAAATAATGGGCCGAGCTGGAGGCTTTGATATTACAGATTATGACAAATATTCTAAATACAGAAAGAATTTTCTCTTAAAATTTACCATGAAAATAGTGTGATGCAATATTTTAAAGACTTTTATCGTGCACTTCAGTAAAATTAATCAAACTTATTAATCTTATTATATATATATATATTTTTTATTGTAGTTTTATTAAATTTATATAAAACAATTCTTCGAAATGTTATAACATAATGTTATATTATAGCGTTTGCGAGTAACAGCAGCAGAATAACGATTTATCGACTTCTATGTTTCATTGACATATTGTTTTCATACTTGACATTGAAGATAGCTTGATAGAGATCGGAACGTTTTATATGTATTATTCACAGTATTTATTGTCTTTTAGAACAAATTGTTACTTTGAAGAGTGATATATATAGGTACTCTTGAATATTGAACATTGAGCCACTCTTTTTTAGAACTGATTCAATTTTTACTCTTTTTAAATATTTTACTCCAAAAAAATGTAGTGGGCTCTTTAACATTAAAACTTAGCTGTAGCCCATTTAGCATTTTTGATTTTTCACGATATGTTATTGTATAATATATTAGATTACATTAATATTTTTGTTAATTGCAAATAAAGAGATTTTTATATTGTAATTTTTAAGATATCGATTAGCGATATAAATTGTTTGCAGAATATTCTTTGGTGGTTATGGATACCGCAGTATTTGTGAAATATAAATAAATCAACATAAATTAATTATTAATTCATAACAATTGATTGTGAATATTTTATGAATTATAAATGATTTCAGTCTTTTAGTACAAAAATTTTCCCTTTTAGAGAACAGGTAGAAAACATCTGAATTTAGTTTTCCACAGATTTAAGGTTTTCGTTTGACCTGCTCTAAATGAAAGAAAAGGTTTCTCTTCTTAAAGGTTTTCGACTAGGAACATCAAGGGACACACAGGAAGGGAAGACGGTTTAATAAATCCTCTGAATTCCTCAGCTCAGAAACTTGTAGTTATAAGTACTGGCATAGCATCATATAATATTATTACTATAGTGATCATGCACATTCACGCTGTAAGGTCTGCGTACGTCTTTCCCAAGTAAATGTCATGAGTAAACGGCGTGAGAGAGGTTTGCGGCATATAAGCTACAGTTTGGATAAAGATATTATCGTTGCTTCATGCAAACGTCATGCTTTGTCACGCAATGTTGAGCGCATAAAAAAGGGACCGTTACAGTTTTTCGTCGGTTTTCATTCATGTATTACGTGAACGTAATTTTGTGTCACTGACCTAAATAAGATGTTAAAGCAATTTGTAATTTTTCTTGAATGTAGCACGGTAAATTTCATGTAATTTCCGCTTACGTTTCATTCTCTTTCACCGTTCCAGCAATCAAATACAAAATCAATAGATTTGAGTTCTCATGATCTTCATGATTTTTAAATTTTAATGTATAGTAAAGAACAGCTTTTATTTAGAAGCTGTTAATTAAAATTTTTAAGAATTTATGACATATATATATAAATAATATTTAAAAATCAATGTTAGAAATATAAATTTGATTTAATTTAATTATCATTTACTTTCGATTTAATTCACTGTTTACCTTTTTTATAAGAATTAGAATAAGAGAAATATAATTGTAAGAATTAGAAAGAGATAAACGCAGTAAGTTATATAATACATATAAATCAAGATTAAGATAAGATTAATCTTATATTGATGGAATCGGACCTTTGTTTTGAACGTTATTCAATATCTGTACTAATAATAAATACGGATATAGTATAAAGAACTATATTTAGATCTTTTTTAAAAGAGATACGTTTGACATAGAATATAAGAGATCTATTCTTCTCAATAGCTCTAATAATAGATATAAAAAGGGGTTGAATGAACGATTTAGCGCTGATCGCGACTGGATGCAGACGGATCAGAATGCTTGAAGAATCCCACGCTCCCGCGGCATCGGTAGCCAGTCGCCATGGTAACAACCATGCGAGAGTCATGTCGCCGCGCACTGAAGTGAACGACGGTGTCCGATGCCCGCCGACGTCTGCCGAACGCGCCACGAGACGGAAAACCGAGAGCGGCCGAGCGTGCGCCGATCGTAATGAGGGAAAAAGCGAGAGACTAACCTGACGGTGGTGAGAGCAAGGAGGACGGATACAACGTTAGGAGGGTGAGCGAGAGAGAGTTGTAGGTGGGGACGGACGGAGCCTCCCTGCCGCGCGCGCGCCACAGTCGCCGCAGAAGTCAGCGAACAGTTTTCGGTCCCCGACCGGCCTGTGCGAGCCACAAGGTAGAGAAGGAAGATTAAGCACGGTGAACGAGCGAGACAGAGAGGACGATAGAGGGGGAGGACTAGAGAGAGAGAGAGAGAGAGGCAAGGAAAAGGGAGCAGCTCGTGGAACGCCGTGTCCTCGCCTCGCGTGCCTTGTGTCGCGTCGCGTCTCGAGCGCAGCCATTACGACAGAGCCCCGCACGGTGACGCTCGGTAACGTTGTGTAGTAAGTCGCGAGCGCGACGACCACGTTGTTGTTGAACGCGGATAATCTAACGCCGTCCTGCCGCGTAGTACGGGCGTAGCAGAGCCGTGAGCACGTGTGCGCACGCGAGACAGAACGAATTAACGTAACGTCGATCGGCCGCCACCGCCACCGCCGCCGCCGCTGCCACCGAGGGGTTGGCGTTACGCGAGTGAGAACGAGGAAGCGCGGAAGCTGCCGAGCGTGACTCCCGAACGACGCGGACGACGCGGCTGGAAGCTGGAGGAGACTGGGTACAAAACGAATTTGGTTTGTGACTGGACCGGTTGTGGCTGGATCGAACCGCGTGTGCGTGAGTACTTAGGGCGAGAAATCCGATTGAGAGAAAAGAGAAAGAGGGAGACGACGCATAACCGCCACCATGTTTGACGTATTCGGCTCGGTGAAGGGGCTGCTGAAGCTCGATTCCGTGTGCATCGACAACAATGTGTTTCGACTACACTACAAGGCCACCGTGATCATCCTGATCATCTTCTCCCTTCTGGTGACCTCCCGGCAATACATCGGCGACCCGATCGACTGTATCGTCGACGAGATTCCGTTGCACGTGATGGACACCTACTGCTGGATCTATTCCACCTTCACGATCCCGGATCGAACCGGCATTGTGGGCAAGGACCTGGTGCAGCCGGGGGTCGCCGCGCACGTCGAGGGCGAGGACCACGTCAAGTATCACAAGTACTATCAGTGGGTCTGCTTCACCCTCTTCTTCCAGGCGATCCTCTTCTACATTCCGCGTTACCTGTGGAAAACGTGGGAGGGTGGCAGGATCAAGATGCTGGTGCTGGATCTCAATTGTCCGGTGGTCAGCGAAGACTCTAAGAGCGACCGGCGTAAGTTGCTGGTCGACTATTTTATCTCGAACCTGCACTCGCAGAACTTCTACGCGTATCGCTTCTTCCTGTGCGAGCTGATGAACTTCGTCAACGTGGTCGGCCAGATCTTTTTCATAGACTTCTTCTTGGACGGCGAGTTCACCACGTACGGCTCCGACGTTATCAAGTTTACGGAGATGGAGCCCGAGGAGCGCATCGATCCCATGTCCAAGGTGTTCCCGAAGGTAACGAAGTGCACATTCCACAAATACGGTGCGTCTGGTACGGTGCAGAAATTCGACGGGCTTTGCGTGCTGCCGCTCAATATTGTCAACGAGAAGATCTACGTGTTCCTCTGGTTTTGGTTCATCATCCTGTCGATCCTGAGCGGTCTTAGCCTGCTCTATCGCGCAGCAGTAATATTCGGCCCGAAACTGCGAAACGTGCTACTACGGGCGCGCTCGCGTCTCTCGTCGAACGAGCAAATTAAAACCGTCAACGACATGTGCCAGATCGGCGATTGGTTTGTCCTCTATCAGCTTGGCAAGAACATTGATCCGTTGGTGTACAAGCAACTCGTCGCCGATCTTTCAGCCAAGCTGCAAGGCAAGGTTCATGTGTAACATCGAGCGATCGAGAAGGATCTCTTCAAGGAACGCTTCCACACAAGTCCTCTCCGGAAGGTTCCTCATCTCTCTCCCCGAGTGATAACTTCCCTGCTCGACCTAGGGAACAAGCAAACGGTAGGATGTCTCCAAATTGGAGATGAGAGTAAGAGATAGCTGTAAAGAGAGATAAAGAGAGAGAGAGTGGGGGAGGAAGACAGCCATACCGATAATGCAGATTTAAAACGGAGGATTGTAAAAACTGTAGGCTGAATTGCATCGACGACTGTCTGACTTAAGTCTCGCGGCTATCTTTTCTACATATGTATTTTATTCATGATACAAATAAGGAAAAAAGATAGACTAATTAGAATCGCTTTTGAATTAATTCTTTGATGTGAATTACCATGACGAGCATCAGAGATGTTCTAAATTCGAGCTAGATTAACCATTCGAGCAGGCGAATGTTAATCATGTTTACAATTCATACGTCGATAAAAAAAAGAAAGAGATTTAGTCAGTCGAGATAAGTTAATCCTTCGACGAATCGAGATTAATGAATTTTTGTTTATTTGCAATTTTTGTAGTTAATTTAATAGATATATAGGTATAATCATTGAATTATATCTAACGACTGCTTTTTTTTATCGACGTAGAATTTGGATTGATTTCTATGTTTTTTCCCATACTAATTCTGAATTAATGCGCAGGATCTCGAGTGTGAATCGAACTGAAGTCAGCATTAACTGTCGGTGCAATTCGGCCCTGTGGATAGTTAGGCCAAGATTTTTTATGTCTCGCCCATTCCTCTTTCGCGCGAGTACACGCTTCCATTCGACGTCGGGTTTGCGGTGAAGACAAAGCGCGCAGCCCGCCGCCCGTCTCCTCGTCTCTCCTCGTCTTCGCGTCGAACTCTCCTCGTCTTGGAATCCTTTCACCTGTGGAGAGTTTCCCATCGATTTTATACGCCGCTCATATTCCACTTGTTTATCCATTTCGTTTATTTATTTTATCTCACGCACTCCTAGGTATCTTTTTCGAACTCGTGACCTTATCGTCAACCACGCGTCGATCTCTGACCGTTTATCGTTTATTTATTTCATTTTAGCGAATTGTGTTTCGTCATGTGACAATGAGTAACACAGACAGGTCGTCGGATTTTGAATTCTTAAATAGATACATGTTATATTAAATACATGTTTTTTTCTTAATTTAAATTATACAGTATTTTTTCAATTTGTAATAAATGTTTAATACGTCATTCGGTACATTGTATCAATTAAATATGATTTTTTTCGATCAGTTTCATATAAAAAAAAAAACGTTTAGGTTTAATTTAAGACGAGACCGGAATATATTCTCCTTTATTTTTATTGATAAAAATTCCGACCAAAGTAAGCATCAAATCAAAATTTACTTTGCGTATATGTCTACGAGACAGTTCGAGTCACCCGATCACTATTGCCATGACGCACAGTTAATTAGAATCACGCAGCTCCAGCTGGCCTTCTCACAGCTCAACTCGATTGTTCACGTTCGTCATTACGATACAATCGATCGATTCAAAAAATTAAGGTGAAATTTACTTCTTCATCTTTCTTTCGTCAAATCAACACGATAATAACAATACCGAGTTCGGTTGATTTGACGCAAAGGCCGGAGCGAGTTTGTTGGCCTGCGTCACCGTTATCGTTTTCATCCACGCGTGTACTTTGCCAGCGGAGTTCGCATGCACAACCGCGGATAAAGCCCCCTCGATACAAACGTCGTGATAGCGGGGAATAAAAAATCCAGCCTTCTGCGAAACACCTCGCCGCGTGTACACGGAAAGAACGGTTTTACTTAAGTATCTATAAATTTAGCTGACTATATACAGATCTAAAGATGAATTTCTCTCTTTCAAAAATAATTATACAGGACGCTTCTTGCGTCTTTTTGCACCTTCATAATGTTTTTTTTTTACATAATTATTTTGATTCAGTAAAATTATTTTCCAATTTTTGCATCTTAAATGTCATACGTCCGTTTTTACCAATAGATTAACTTTAATTTTGATTTAACCTTTTATTGTTCATTAAGAGATAAAAAGTTAAATCAAAATTAATGGAAACAGCCATTGATGAGAAGTTAATGTAAAAATAAATCAAGATATCAGGGCAAGTAAGAGTCAACGTGCTGAAGTTAACGCGCAAATTTTTCTTTCTCTAATTCTAATGGCTGTTTCCATTAATGTCGATTAACTTTAATCTTGATTTAACTTACCGTTCATCTTTTCTTTAATTCTGCACGGAAAGAATTTTCTTTTAAGATTTACTCTGAAAATATATAACAGAGTGTGATACAATAAGATAAAAATTAATCAAATTCATTTTATATACATATATATTTTATTGTAGTTTTATTAATAAATAAGAGAAATTTACATAAAATCTTTAAAATACATTGTTCCACGATTATCGCCATATTTTCAGAGTAAATTTTAAGAGAAAATTCTTTCCGTGTAAAAATTGAAAAAAGATAAATTGAACTGAGATCAAAATTAATCTTACACGAATGAAGCCGGTAATAAAAATTATAAAAGGATCAAGAGTTAAGTTAAACCGAGATCGAAGGTAATTCATCGATAGAAGATAAACATTCGCAAAATCGTTCTTCCCGTGTATTTTCCTCGCGCTTGCATTCCGACGAAGTCTCGCGCCACTCGGAGCGCGAACCCGTACGTCCCGTGAGGAAGGTGCATGGAACGGAATGACGACGATCAGCCTCGTAGGAATATGCGCGGGAACGAAGAAAATATGCGGGGAGGAGCCGCATGCCCGCCGGGGGGTTTCCATTGTCACGCTCGGCGCGAACGTGGCGCGGTATGCCCGCATATTTTCGAGCTTTGCCGTGCGAAACGATCGTCCCCGAGGACGGGATTTGTCCTTCGACGAAAACGAGGAGAGAAAGAGAAAACACCTGTGAAAGAGCTTAAAGAAAGAAAGAAAGAACAATAATTTAAAAAAAAAATGGAAAACATCAGAGAGTGCGCTCCCGACACTCTCGGAAGCCTTCGTTCGTAGACTTGGATCGTGTGATAAAGCGGGGGACGGCGGTTCGCGTGCTATCTCAGCAACTATTCCTGCCTCAGCTGTTTTCTTCGTATTTTTTTTCTCTTTTTTTTTTTGTGTCCACGTCTTTCCGTATAATCGAGTTGAGCGCGTAATGTCTCGGGTTCGGCGCGGGATCAAGGGCCAAGCAACAACCTGTAACCGCGTAAAGCAGGGACCGGACGTGCCTTTCGCGGAGAGATTTATCTCTCCGTGGGGAGTTCGTGAGCACGTCGTGAAAGATTCAGCATCCGGCGGGTGTTCGTACCGGTTCGCGCGCCGCGACTCCGAAGTTCGCCTCAATCGCTTTCACACCAGGAGAACCGAGCTCGCGCTCGCCGCCCCCCGCGAACCTAATCTAACTTTTCATTTCTTTACGCTACCGATCACCATGATCTTTCTTATATCCTAGAAGCGTATCGTAAGAATGTACATTGTAGGTTGCTGTATGTCGTAGAGAGAAAGAGAGAAAGCAAGAAAAGTTCACTTTGTACATGTATGTGAGCATATCGAGAGAATGAGAGAGAAAGGAGAAGAGAGGGAGAGCTATGTATGAATGTGTGTACATGCATAAATGCCTATAGATATTAACGAGAGCGTCTTCGCGAGTTTCGTCATTCCACGCACAAAAAAGGACGTGCCAGCGATTTTATACGCGAATACCGAGAAATTAGATGATAGACTAGGTTACAATCGACGCGCTGTATGTCGCGCATTAGCTCTTTTTTTTTTATAACGTAAAATTAATGTATATTTTTGAGGGGACCAAGTTGGAACGTCATAGATTATTCTTCGTCAATTCCTTTTTATAATACGGACTTACAATAATATGTATGTAAAAATGATGCGTCGAGGGACCAATGTTATATACAACGCTACAAGTATATTTCTATGATTTTTCTCTTTTTTTTTTCTTTTTTAGTGGTATATAAGACTGGTACCATGAATTGGCGATTAGTATTGTAATACCGCAGCGATTTTTCAACACAACGTTAAAAATGTACTACGCGTAAGGAAAGAATTTTTATATTAAGTAATTTATGCACAATGTAATTACGTGAACGAGGAAGTGAAGTTTGCTTTTAGTTCACTCGTCCATCGACATCACATGTGTTTCAAGTGATAGTTTAGATATTTCAATACGTAGAGATAAATGAAAAAAAAAAAGGAGCACTACCTTTCGCCATTTGTATATTCTACACATAAATTGCGAGCGCGAACATCAGTTACTTTAATGTCTCACTGACGTGTTCACGTGGAATACCTAATATCGCATTACTATCCGAGCCGAGTTGCTCCGACTCGCTTGTATTATTCGACAGAGATTGAAACGTGACGACTTGCGGTGCCGTATCAGCGATACTTTCTGCTTCGTCAGTTGTGCGAGCGTGGAAAATTAACGGCTGATTTAATGGCGCTCGAGACGATTGTTCAAGTTTTATCAAGATAACGGCACCGAGATAACGATCAAGGATTTAAGCGTACAGGATACGGTTATTATATGCGAAAAAATGGTCTGAAGTGTCTAAAAATTTTACTGGATACAAATCTGAAAATAATTTTGTTGGACCATCCAAATAATAACGCAACAAAATATGCTCAGGTTGTTTACTAGAATTTTGAATTTTTTGTAGCATCCCCCGTCATGTCTGAGTTTCCTACGTAATTGTTTTGACGGTTCGACAAAATTATTTTCAAATCTGTGTCTATATATGTATATGTATATCTAAATTTTTAAATACTTCAGCAAAATCATTCTTTCACCGTGCAGTATTCGAATTACGCTAAAACCTTGCAAATCTATTTGTTAGAAAACTAATACGATTGATTTAAACTCATTCGACAATCCATGTTTTCTTATCTTAATCTTGTACAGATACAATTGTATATAAAAATGACATATCATTATGTCTCATATCTTTTATCATCATACGCAATAATTGAATCAAGATTTCCTTGAAAAGGAAATAAAATTCTCATAAATACAGTCTATAATTTGTACAGTAAGAAAAAAATATAAATTTTTAGAAATCGTATCTGTATGATATCAGTACAGACTGTAAATGATGGTTTATAATCTGATACATTGCATCAGCTCCGTTTTGGACGCATAAAAATACCTACTTTTGACAAAATGTGTGTAAAACATACGAATGGGTAGTGCTGTAGCGCTAAGAAGTTATTAGAAGGAAAGAAAAACGCGACGTGATTTATATATTATATTCGCTTCTTTGCCATCTAGAACATTTCCACGAGAGATCTATGCTCAAAGTAAGACTGCCAGGTAATCGAAACACTCCACGTCGCCGTGATTTTGTATCACCTTTAGATGTATCGTGAGATAGAAATATTATTATTAACGACGAATGCAACGCTGTTATCCGGTATCATATCGCGTATTTTCTCCGAGGCTTCAACCTGTCGCCCTTCAGTTGGAGAACGCTAGGATTCGCATAATAATAATAATAATAATAATATTATATACATCTCTCTCTTTTTCGTCTGTAGGCGTTCTTCCCTTCTGCCTCGCTTTATTCTCGTTTCTCTTGCGCCTATGATGATTGTCTTAGTCAGTATTCTTTTCATTGTCATTTCCTAGAAAATCGACCACGCACCGCCATGTGCGTTACACCTAATACATAAGTGCCTGATTTAGCGTTAGGTACAAAGTGCATTCCTTTCTATGTAATCAATTGACATTCCGGGAAAAAGACTGCGATCCGAATAAATCAACATTTTCTATTGTACATGTCTCTTTTTTTCATCTCGTGATGATATTACAGTTTTGAAAACAATACAGTTTCTAATAGAGATTTTTAAATTTAATAAAAATAAAATTCTGAAGGAGGAAAAAAGGGATATAATTTTTCTACAAAAAAAATGCACCGACATTCCGTTGATCAGGCTTGATTAAGATCGAAAAAAATCACTTATTTGAAACTGAAGCTTAACAAGCAGTGTTTATCTGAGCTACAGTTGCACGATCGAGTAGAGACGGATATCCATGTGCACTTGAGCCGAGATATGTGCATAGTTGTAACGGAATCATACGCCGTATAACTAACCAAAAGTGCCTGCATCCTGCCAAGCGTAGATAAGAACTCTCGCTTCCTTTTGTTCGTGATTTTACGATATGGCGCTTCCAGTGCATCGTAGGTGCATCGTAATAGATAGGATATCATATGCTGTTGATATACATATGTATTACTTCGCCCGATTTCTGTTTAACCGGAAAAGAAAAAAATAATGATAAGGGAAGGGTCGTTCAAGCACGCATTCTCGTGCCTACTGCAACACAGTGATAAGAAAATATAAATATATATAGAATAAATATATAGTATCTCTATGAAGAGGAGAGAGATATAGATGAAGTATATTGTAGGTGAATAGAGTATGACATTCATTCGAATGTGCTGAAAAGCGCGCACAATATCGATAAACAGGTGAGACACACGTTGCCTTCCTTATACATTAGATTTCTTTTTTTCTTCTCCGTCATTGATATATCGATGATAATTTATAAGAATAGGTAGAAGTAGGAGAGATAATGTGCTATCTGCGATATGACGATAGGGCTTAAGAAACGGTAGTTGTACATCACGTGCACGTCGTCGGCGTTGAACGACGAATGTCGTAACGGATGTTTATTATCCGTGATCGATGTAATTTCGGCGAGTTTTCTTCTCCGACAGACGCCAGAAGAAAATGGGCTCTACGCCACTGTCGCAAAAAAA